>NC_055988.1:149962945-150266328 GCF_018446385.1 Zingiber officinale
TGCTAATGAAAACTAAAAACAAAATACCGACAAGAAGGGAAAAGAATGGAGCGTAGTGTCGGAGCTTTGTTGGCGTCGCACTGAACGTTGAGCAGCAAGACCAACAGCAGAAGAATTCTCAGCTTGATTGATTGATCCTGAAGCTCCTGTCTGGGGCTTCTTTTATATGCTGTTCCGGGCGCCTGGAATGTGACGTAGCTGCACAAACTGTGATGCTCCACGTGGCGACGACTCGGCTGGATATAATTTGCATTCCGGGCGCCCGGATCCCTTCCGGGTGCCCGGACCACCTTGTTCCAGAAATCTCCTTTTTCCTGCAAAACAAAGTTAGTCCGAGACAATATATATCCTGCAAAACAGATTATTAGCACATTTGTAATAGTATGAATTGGCATAAGTTAGTATGACTTAGATTCCGTCTTTCCGAGACCGGAATCTAGTCACGATCTCGACTTAGACATCCGAAATGGATCTAAGCCGGATCGACGCCTAATGTCCCCTTCCCGGGAACGCGTCCTCACAGTCACTCCCCTCCAGTGACTTACCTCACTTACCTGCCAGACGTCCGGTCAGCCCGTCGACCCGTCTGGACTTCTCGCCAAGCGTCCGGTCAGCCCGTCGACCCGCTTGGACTTCTTGCCAGCTATCCGGTCAGCCCGTCGACCTAGCTGGACTTCTTGCCAAGTGTCCGGTCAGCCCGTCGACCCGCTTGGACTTCTCCTGCACACTCGATCAAAGTGTCAGACAACAACAAGACTAACTTAACCTATTTGTCATTCATCAAAACCTGGGTTAGATCGTTAGTGCTACCCGCACCAACAGAATCAATAAACCCGATAAGTTAGGAAATGACATCACTTATAGTGTGTGTTGTTGATTATAGAAGGAAACTGTGTCCTAGAGATACTAGGTTGATAATGTCCTCAAGAGTAGCTCATAAGGATTGTCATGTTAAACCCTGCAGGTGGACCTAGTCCGACATGATGATAAGGTTGAGTGGTACTACTCTTGGACTAAGATATTAATTAAATGAGTTGTCAGTAACTCACTTAATTAGTGGACATTCGATATCTTAAACACAGGGAGACTAACACACTCATAATAAGAAGGAGCCCAAAAATGTAATTTGGGATTGGTGCGGTAGTTCAATAATAGTTCTCTAGTGGAATGAATTATTATTGATAAAATTAAGTTGTGTGTTCGGGGCGAACACGAGATGCTTAATTTTATCGGGAGACCAAAACCAATTCCTCCTCTCGGTCCCTATCGTAGCCTCTTATTTATAGAGTACTATACCCACCTATACCCACCTTCTATACCCACCTAAAGGGGGCCGGCCAAGCTAGCTTGGGAACCAAGCTAGGGTCGGTATAAGTTGGTCGGCCCTAGCTTGAACCCAAGCTAGAGGGGCCGGTCAAATTAAATTAAAAAAGAATTTTAATTTTAATTTTTATTATGTGGAAGATATAATTTATTAAAGAGGATTAAAATTAAATTATCTCTCTTGTAAAAGATCTACAAAAGATTAAAGAAAGAGATTAGATCTCTTTCCTTATTTGTAGATTGGTGATATATTTTATTTTCTCTTTAAAAATTATTCACATGTTGTAAAATTAAAATTATGGAAATTTCTTTTTATCAACCATGAAGAGATTTTGAAGAGAAATTTTAATTTTAAAATTTCTGGAAACAAATTAGGAAGTTTTAATTTTTGATTGAAACTTGTCTAATTTGATTTCATGATGTGGCCGGCCATTAGAATTTAATTGGGGAAATTTTATTTTATTTTTCTCAATTAAATCATGTCAAGGAAATTAAGGAAATTTTATTGTAATTAAATTTCCTAATTTTCTTAGGCCAAGGAATATAAAAGAAGAGGTGAGGGTGCCTTCATAAGATAGAACCTCTATTATTTCTCTCCCTCTTTTGTTCCTTGGTGTGGCTGACCATCATCATCCTTTTCCTCTTGTGGTGGCCGAACCTCTCTCTCCCCTTGGAGCTCTTGTGGTGGCCGGATACTACTTGGAGAAGAAGAAGAAGAATGAGAGAAAGCTAGCATCTCTTGGAGCTTGGTTGGTGTTTTGATCTTCTTCCTTGGTGAAGCTTCCTTGTTGTGGCCGAACCTAGCTAGGAGGAGAAGAAGGTGGTTGGTGGTTTCTCATCTCGGAAGATCGTTGCCCACACAACGTCCGAGGTTAGAAGAGGAATACGGTAGAAGATCAAGAGGTCTTTCTAGAAGGTATAACTAGTAATTTTTCCTTTCCGCATCATGCTAGTTATTTATGGAAATAATACCAAATACAAGAGGCTTACGTTCTAGTATTTCGAATATGTTTTTCGAAGTTGTGTTCTTTTTTTTTCCCCTTGTGATTTGATTGCTCTTTTTGGTTAACCTAAAGTTATTTTAGGAAATTAAATATTAGATTTCTATAAAAGGTTTTGTCTAGTCGGTGGTGGTTGCTCCCATATCCAAGAAGGCCATGTGCCTCGCCACGTCAGTACTGGGAACCAATTATGGAAATTAATATTTAATGGAATTAATAACTTAAGGTGACTTGGGTCGAACGTGTTAAGTTCCGCAGGAGATCCAAGTCAAAACCTAAAAGAACAAATAGATTAAGTTTTGGATCAAACGTGTTAAGTTCCGCAGGCGATCCAAAATTTAATTTAAAAGAACACATGGTAGCTAGGAAAAGGTTCAGACCTTTGTACAAATTTTTTGTACAGTGGAACCTCTAGGTTTTCCGAGTAGCAACCAACACTTCTGTGCAGGTTCGTCGGAGTTTCGCACGATCAATCGGAGATCCACGCCAGCAACTCGGAGAGCGCCACGTGCCCAGCGTCCGTTGATTCAGCTTTCGGACAGGATCAATTTGGCGCCGTCTATGGGAACGCTCCTGCATCCGAGCAGAAGCAATGGACGAAGCTGGACGACAACACACGGTGACGCTTTCCACGGAGGAACTCGACGCTCTTATCGAGTTGAGGGCCGCCAAGCTTGTGGAGCAAAAACAGAAAGCACCAGCCGAGCGGCCGGAGCAGCAAGCAACGTCAGCATCTGGTGGCCGAGCGGAAGCACCACAGGCCACCGTTGCATTCCATCGGGCCCTATTCCGCACCCTTGAAGCCGCAGCAACTAATCGAGATCGGGGATCTTCTTCGGATGAAATGCCTAGACGAGACGACAGAAAAGGGAAAGCCCCCCGAGCGGACGCATCGCCCGAGCGGATTAATCGCCAATTTTCAGAGGCTATTCTACGAGACCCTCTGCCCAAGCACTACGTGCCTCCGACGATCGGCAAATACAATGGAACCACCGATCCGGATGATCATTTGGGCAAGTTTGATAACACGGCAACCCTGCATCAATACACAGATGGGGTGAAGTGTCAGGTTTTCCTCACCACCCTCTCTGGATCGGCTCAACGGTGGTTTAGGAGATTGCCTGACGGATCTATCTCAAGCTTCAAAGACTTCCGAACGGCTTTCCTCCATCACTTCGCAAGCAGTCGGCGCTATCAGAAGACTAGTGTCAGCCTGTTTGCCATCAAACAGGAAGCCCGCGAATCGCTCCGAGCCTACATCCAGCGGTTCAACAGAGTTGCCATGGATATTCCAACGGTCACCTCGGAGACTATGATGAATGCCTTCACACAAGGCCTAGTGGATGGGGATTTCTTCCGATCACTCATTCGGAAGCCGCCTCGAGACTACGACCACATGCTACACCGGGCCAACGAATACATCAACGTGGAGGAAGCCCAAGCAGCCTGGAAAAAAGAAACTCCAACCGAGCGGGCTCCTCCTGCCGAGCGGAAGCTGCACGCTGCTCAACCACCCAGAAGACCGAGGGTCGAAGCAATCCGCTCCCCCCATGCTAGGTCCCACGTGCAAGAGGTAGCTGCCGCTCGGCCCAAGCCAAAGAAGAAATGGACCCCAATGTTCTGCTCCTTCCACCGGACGGATACGCACAACACAAGGGATTGTCGAAGTCTTCCCTTGATTGCTCATCCCGTTTCCCGAAGTGGTGGTCGACGATCACCCTCATCCGATAGGCGACAGAGAACTCATGAAGCCGATCAGACTCAAGCTGACAGGAGAAAACAACAGACTCCCGATCGGCATCGCTCTTCGAGGCGGGAGAATCACAGAATGTCTAGAGAATGGTCCCGACCGTCCGCTCGGGAAGAAGAAAATAGAAGTAATACTTCCCGAGGCGAGATCAACATTATTGCTGGCGGGCCGACCGGAGGCGACTCTAACCGAGTAAGGAAGGCGAGCGTCTGACAGCTCCAGATCCATGCGGTCGGCTGCAGCCAGGAACGGGCAAGTGGACCCGAAATCAGTTTCGGGCCTCGGGATTTGGAAGGAGTCGAAGTCCCCCACGACGATGCTCTGCTCATCAAAGCAGTAATAACCAACTACACTATTCACCGCATTTTTATTGACACAGGAAGCTCGGTCAACATCATATTCAAAAAGGCGTTTGATCAACTGCAACTTGACCGCACCGAGCTGCTGCCCATGACAACCCCCCTCTATGGGTTTACGGACAATGAAATCCTGCCGGTCGGACAGATCCGACTGGCTATCTCACTGGGAGAAGAGCCGCTCAGGAGGACGCGGACAGCAAACTTTGTGGTGGTTGACTCTCCCTCATCATACAACGTCATTTTGGGACGACCGACGCTCAGCGAGTTCCGAGCGGCCGTCTCCACCTTCCACCAGAAGATCAAGTTCCCCGTCGAAGACAAAGTGGGAGAAGTACGGGGAGATCAACTAGCAGCTCGGCGATGCTACGTCGAGATGGTCCGAGCAGAAGCTAATTCCGCTCGGAAGTCGCCACGGATCGAGGTGAACGCTATAACTGAGATGCCTCCCTCTCTAGTTTATGAAGAAAAGGAGGAAGTGCAGATTCACCCGACCCGAACGGAGGCCACGACGTTCGTTGCGTCCGACTTGGAGGCAGGCCAGAAACAGGAAGTGATCAAATGTCTCCGGAGAAACTGTGATGTCTTCGTCTGGTCAACGCACGAGCTGCCCGGAATTTTGCCAAGCATAGCGCAGCACGAGCTACATGTCCGACCGGGCGCTCGGCCGGTGAAGCAGAGAAAAAGGGATTTCAACGCCGAACAGAATGTCATCATCCGGGCGGAAGTTGAGAAGCTTTTGGAGGTCGGCCATATACGCGAGGTTCAGTTCCCGAGCTGGCTGGCGAACGTAGTATTAGTCTCCAAGCCGGGCAACAAGTGGAGAGCGTGCATAGATTTTTGGGATCTCAACAAAGCTTGCCCGAAAGACTTTTATCCTCTGCCGCGAATCGATCAGCTGGTGGACTCCACCGTAGGCTGTGAGCTGATATGTATGCTCGATGCTTACCAAGGATATCATCAGGTGCCGCTCGCCCGTGAAGATCAAGAAAAAGTCAGCTTCGTTACAGCCGATGACACCTATTGCTATAATGTGATGCCGTTCGGATTGAAGAACGCGGGAGCCACATATCAGCGGCTGATGAACAAAGTGTTTAAGGAGCAGATCGGGCGAAATCTGGAAGTATACGTGGACGACATTCTTATCAAGTCCGTCCGAGCGTTCGACCTCTTTAAAGATATGGAGGAAACTTTCCGAACGCTGCGGAAATATGACGTTAAGTTAAACCCTCAGAAGTGCCTGTTCGGAGCAAAAGGAGGGCGTTTCTTGGGTTACATAGTGACCGAGCGGGGCATCGAAACAAATCCCAGCAAATTGAAAGCCTTACAAGATATGCCGCCTCCAAGAAATCTGAGGGAAGTGCAGCGCTTGACCGGTCGGATAACTGCTCTGTCCAGATTCATCTCAAAGACTGCCGACCGGAGCCTGCCTTTTATCAAAATCTTGCGCAAAGCCACCAAGTTTCACTGGGACAAAGAATGCGATCGGGCATTCGAAGATTTGAAGGCATATCTAAATTCTCTTCCGGTACTAGCCAAGCCAACTATGGGTGAGCCACTTTGTATCTACTTATCTTCAACCGAGCAAGCCGTCGGCTCAACACTAGTAAGGGCGAGCGGAGAAGAGCCTGTATATTTTCTGAGCCATATTTTAAAAGATGCAGAATCTCGCTACACTGGGCTCGAGAAACTAGCTTTCGCTTTGGTCCTCGCCGCTCGGCGCCTCCGTCCTTATTTCTTGGCTCATACTATCATCGTCCGGACGAATAGCCCATTGGGAAGAGTGCTGTTGAATCCCGAAGCGTCCGGACGGCTCATTAAATGGACGACGGAGTTGAGTGAATTCGACATCCAATACCAGCCCTGGTCGGCGATAAAGGCACAGTCCTTAGCGGATTTTGTCACTGAAGTACAAAGGCCAGAACCCGAAGCCATGTGGAATATATTTGTGGACGGATCGGCCACTCGGCTCGGGAGCGGTATTGGTGTATTGTTGCTTTCTCCCCAAGAAGAAAAGATGCATCTATCCGTCCGGCTTGATTACAGAGCTACGAATAATGAAGCAGAGTATGAAGCCCTTATAGCCGGCTTACAGGCTGCTCGGCATGTAGGGGCCGGACGGGTGACGCTACATTCAGACTCCCAATTGGTCATTCAACAACTCTTAGGCTCCTTTGAAATCAACAACGCTCGGCTCAAGCTTTACGCTCAAGCCTTCGAGAAACTCAAGGCCGACTTCAGAGAGGTTATTATCCAGAAGATACCCTGAGTGGAGAACCAAGCGGCCGATGAGTTAGCCAAACTCGCAAGCTCAATAATGCCGATCGCCATCCAGCAGCCAATTGAACAAGTTTCGCTGGTGGCTCACGTCGACCAGATGGAGGGCCTCTCATTTCCGAGCGACTGGCGGACAGCCATCATGGAGTTCCTCCGCTCGGGTGCTACACCGTCCGATCGGGATGAAGCCCAGCTACTAAGGAGGAGAGCCGGTCGGTTCACGCTCATTGGTGACCAACTATACAAGAAGGCTTTCTCTCGCCCACTGTTGAAATGCATGAGCTCGGAAGACGCGACGTACATCCTCCAAGAAGTGCATCAAGGATCCTGCGGTGGGCATCCGGGCGGACGATCTCTGGCTAAGAAAATCCTGCTGACCGGATACTTCTGGCCAACTTAACAAGCAGACACCGCTCGGACCGTCACGACGTGCCTTTCTTGTCAAAGGTATCATAATTTCTCTCACCGACCGGCGGAAGAAATGAAGGCAGCTACTGTGTCTTGTCTGTTCGACCAATGGGGAATGGATATCGTGGGTCCGTTTCCTATGGCGACCGGACAGCAGAAATTTTTATTGGTGGCAGTTGATTATTTTTCCAAGTGGGTGGAGGCCGAGCCGCTAGCCAAGATCACCGAGCAGATGGTCAAGAAATTTATTTGGCAACATATCATCTGCCGATTCGGCATCCCCCGTCGACTTGTTTCAGACAACGGTCGACAATTCACAGGAAAGTTGCTCGAAGATTGGTGCAGAAGTTATGACATCGAGCAACACTTCACGTCTGTGCCGTATCCTCAAAGTAATGGTCAAGCTGAAGTAGCCAATCGGGAAATTCTTCGTATTCTGCGCGCTCGGCTTGACCACTTGGGAGGAAGCTGGGTGGATGAAGTGCCTGGCGTCTTATGGGCCATCCGCACGACCCCAAAGGAAGGAACGAGCGTCATGCCTTTCCATCTGGTGTACGGCGGCGAAGCGGTGATTCCTGTCGAAGTCGGCGTCGAGTCCGTCCGGATCCAGAATTATGATGATGGCAACGCCGAGCGGAGGAACATGGAGCTGGATTTGGTCAACGAGGAGCGAGCCAAAGCGTCTGTCCGGCTGATGGCGTACCGGCAATAGATGAAGCAAAACTACAATCGGCGCGTAATCCCCAGATCATTCCAGGTAGGCGACTTGGTCTGGAAGAAAGTAAAGCCGGTCGGCGACGTCGGCAAACTGGAGGCTCCTTGGGCAGACCCCTTCAAAATCATCGAAAAGCTCCGCTCGGGCGCTTATTATTTGGAGGATGAAGACGGGCGACAGCTGGACCGACCGTGGAGCGCGAATCATCTCCAACCTTATCGAGCTGGGTGAAAGGTGCACTGATGTAACTCGCTTTTGTGTATATTTTGGTCGCCTATGTACTTGTAATGCATGCAGCAAAATGATAAAAAGGATGACAAATAGCTTCGCCGAACGGCGGTGTTCAAATTAGCCTTAAAGGCCGTCGAGCTCCGACGTTAAATATCGAGAGACGAGCCGACGTCTATAAATCATCCGGGTGGAAGACCGTCGAGCTCCGACGTTAAATATCGAGAGACGAGCCGGCGTCTATAAATCATCCGAGCGGAAGACCGTCAAGCTCCGACGTTAAATATCGAGAGACGAGCCGGCGTCTATAAATCATCCGAGCGGAAGACCGTCGAGCTCCGACGTTAAATATCGAGCCGGCGTCTATAAATCATCCGGCGGAAGACCGCCGAGCTCCGACGTTAAATATCGAGAGACGAGCCGGCCTCTATAACATCGAGAGACCGTCGAGCTCGACGTTAAATATCGAGAGACGAGCCGGCGTCTATAAATCATCCGAGCGGAAGACCGTCGAGCTCCGACGTTAAATATCGAGAGACGAGCCGACGTCTATAAATCATCCGAGCGGAAGGCCGTCGAGTTCCGACGTTAAATATCGAGAGACGAGCCGGCGTCTATAAATCATCCGAGCGGAAGACCGTCGAGCTCCGACGTTAAATATCGAGAGACGAGCCGGCGTCTATAAATCATCCGAGCGGAAGACCGTCGAGCTCCGACGTTAAATATCGAGAGACGAGCCGGCGTCTATAAATCATCCGAGCGGAAGACCGTCGAGCTCCGACGTTAAATATCGAGAGACGAGCCGACGTCTATAAATCATCCGACCGGATGAGGCCAATAAAAAGGATGCAATTGTCCAAGAAACTCGCCGTCAATATCGTTCGATCGTCTCTACGTTCCGCTCGGCCCAGTACCCAAAGGTACTTCATCGGTGTCTAGCGAGCGATCTCTGCTATCAAAGCGGAATGTTGCATATTGGAAATATTACATATTTAGCCGAGCGGAAGGGCAACGCCAAATACTTAAAAACACATTTCGAATACCAGAGATGTGATAATAGGCGAGCGGACAACACACATTAACTAGCAAAAGGAGAAAGTACGCGAAAGGAAAATATTGCATTAAAATTAAAACTTTAGGCCGAGCGGCCTAAGTACAAAAAAAGATCATTTTTTGGCCTAGTGGCCTAATTACATATAAAGACGTCTACTCAATGTAATCATAAAGGTCCTTGGGGATATTGTTCAGGAGCGCCACTTGATCGCCGGCCGGAATAGTAGTGGACTCCGGAAGAAGACCCTTAGACTTCAGATAAGTGGTGGTGGTGGTTATAGCCAAGTCAAAGGCTGTGTACATCCGCTCGCAGATTTTTTCAGAGAATTCAGGCGAGCGGATGTAGCTCTGTCTTAGGGCGGCGACCCGACTCAGCTCGGCCTCTTGATATTCTTTGAGGGCCGCCTGGGAGGCAGTAAGGGAATCCTGTAGATTTTGAAGTTTCTCCGCGTCGGCCGAGCGGCCCGCCTTCTCTCTATCAAGCTGCTCCGTCAGCTCCTTTACCTTCAGCTCCAGGCCCCGAGCCTCCACGTTCTTCTTCTCCAAATCGGAAATGGTCGTGTTTTTTCGAGTGGTGGCCAAGGTTATTTTTGTGTCGAGCGACTTGACTTGTCGCTCGGACTCGGCCAAGGCATGGGCTTGATCGGCCGTCTTTTTCTGCTCGGCCGCCAACAAATCTTGAGCTTTCTTCAGCTCCTTTTGCAGCTCGGCATACGAGGGGCCTTGAGAGCCGGACGGGCCACTAACCGCCTTCAGTTGTCTCAATTCCTCGTCCACCATCGCCAGGCGGTTGGAGACAGCTATCTCTTCCACCCATCTATGGCGAGAGAATTAGAAGTTGTTAGTGGCCGAGCGGAGATAATGCATACCAAACACTGAAGAAAACAAACTTACCCCCGTGGCCTCCTGCATATGGCTATTGGCCAAATTTCGAAGGGGGATCAGCGCGACGCGCGCCCGAGCGTCAGCCCACATCTCGGCTAGGGGGCGATCGGCCTCTGGCAGCAGCTCTTCAGTCGGGAGATGAAGAGAGACTCGTATAGTGCGTCCATGGCCGGGGGTCGTCTGACCGGTGGACGGAAGAGGATCAGAAGCCAGCGCCGAAAACTGAGAATGAATGGTTGAGTGCTTAACTGGTTGACGAGCGGGTGGAAGGGTGCTGACCGGAATAGCTTCAATAGGGGCCTCCGGCTCGTCCCATTCCGAAGGAGTCCGATCAGACGAAATAGCTTCGACTTCTGGCGCCTTACCGCGAGCATGTGCAGTAGCTCGGGCGGACGGTTGAACGGCAGAGGTAGCCGAGCGGAGTGGAGTTTCCACTCGGCACCTCTTCGAGGTGGGGTGTCCCTCTTCCCGAGCGGAACCTTCTTCTTGGACAGTTTGTCCTCCACTGGGAGT
Source organism: Zingiber officinale (assembly GCF_018446385.1). NCBI lineage: Eukaryota > Viridiplantae > Streptophyta > Magnoliopsida > Zingiberales > Zingiberaceae > Zingiber > Zingiber officinale. Next base: position 149,973,455 of record NC_055988.1, read on the forward strand.
GGCTCCGCTTGCCACATGCTGTTGAGAAGCCTGAGCGGCCGACTCTACATGAGTCCCGCTCTCCCCTTCATGCGAGCCGACCGGCTGGATGCCGAGCGCCTCCATCTCCTTTGCTGCCGCGGCTTCGAGCGCCGCCGCCTTTCTCTTCAGAATGCCGGCCATTACCGACACCATGACGATGTCCGCTGCAAAGGAAAGGAGAAAAATCAGTTAGCAATCAAAGCAAACGCCCAAGTAAAATTCTTACCGAAGCAGGTCGGAAGAGGAGTCCGTATGGGACTCAGACCGAAGATGTACATCACTCCTTCGTGAAGAAGCTTATTGATGTCGAGCCGTAGACCGGCTAGCATGTTTGCAGCATGGAGGTAGTCCGGTCGGGTCTTGAATTTCTTCAGCTCAGGAGTGGGGGGTAGGTCGACCTGCCACTTGGTCCGGAAATTGGCCTGCTCGGGCATACGGATATAGAAAAAATACTCCTTCTAATGTTTATTGGAAGAAGGCAGTTTGTTAAAGAAGACTAAGCCGGGCCGAGCTTGAAACATGAAGGTGCCCGGCTCGGATTGCTTGGGGTAATAGAAATAAAAAAAGACGTCCGGTCGGAGGGGGATGTTGTGGATTTTGAACAAAACAACAACCCCGCAGAGAAGGCGAAAAGTGTTGGGTACTAGACTGCCGAGCGGAACACCGAAAAAGTTACAAACATCGATAATGAAAGGATGTACAGGGAAACGCAGACCAGCGGTAAACTGGTCGCGGAAGACACAGAAGGCTCCGCGCGGCGGCCTGTGCGGCCGAGCGGAGGGACCGACCAAAAGAAGTTTAAAATCATCGGGGATTTCAAAATTGTCTGTTAGAACATCAAAATCACGCTGGTCGAATCGGGACTGCATGGTGGTGTACCATGGGCCGAGGGACTGGTCTTCAGGATGAGAAGAACTAGCCATGATCCGAGCGGAAGGAATAAAAAAGGTGACAGCAAGCGAAAAATGGCCCCAAGGATTGAAACTGGGGAAAGAAATGCGGAGGAAACACCGGAAATAAGGAAGAAAAGATATAGAGCCTTACTGCGAGGAAAAGGATCAAGGAAGAGGCGCCGGAGAGCGTCGGAGAGCAGGAATGGAATCGCCGGAGCACCGAAACACCAAGGATGAAGGTAGAGGTCGCGAAAGCAAATGAGGGGGATAGGGGAGAATGAAGATTTTATAGGGTGGAGGCCGGGCGACCTCCACCGTTGGATCCAGGTCACGGGAATCAAAGCGTGCATCGCACCGTCCATTTCGAACCGCTTCGATCCCATCAAAGTACCACGCCGTCGCCGCCGTACGATGACGACAGTGCGCCACGTGGCATTCAGCCATTCGAAGCATTTAATGAGCGCATGCTCAGCCTTAATGTCGAAGATTTGCGCAGATTACGAGGAGGTTCAAGGAATGTGGCTGTTGACTAACCTCAAGGCCATCCCTGTGGTAGGTCGAGCGGAGGATAATGCCACACAGGCGCCGCCCGGCTAGACTCGCAGTCCAGTCAGTCAGACTAATCGCCTCCTTCGACTAGACTTGAAGGGGAGGCAAGTGATCCGGCGGTAAGAACAGGGGACCCCCGTTCTGGGGAGTCAACGCCACCCGGAAGTCAAATGGCCAGGTGGCCGATCGGATATGGGTTGGTCGAACGCCCGGCCGGCTGACCGGGTTCTAACTGAAGGCGCCCCAGTAGGAAGCTGGGCCCCGACGCTCATGGTACAGGATCGTAGGGCCGAGCGGAGGGCACGCTCGGCCGAAGACATGAGGTAGCATACTGCTAACAGTCTCCACAAAGCACATACTGAGAATATCCCAAGTAGACCACTATAGGTGTCCGGCCGGACGTAAGGCATAGGCTGGCCGGCCGGACGCTCGGCCGGGAACAAGGGGGAAAAGACAAGAGACGTCTTTCTCTGACAGCGGGCATGTTCTACGTTTAGGCCATACTCCAAATCTTACGACAGGGGATTTAGCTGTCCCATCGAAGACGTGCTTGGACTGTAGCAGTATGGGGTCAGGTAAGCTCACTGACAGGCCCTTACTGGGGTATGGGTTGAGGACACGTGTACACCTCGGTATGTGTGCACCCGCTTCCCCCCAGCCCTATATAAAGGCCCTCATCCTTCGCCGGAGGTACGCGTTCTACAACTTTGGGAGCCACTTTTTCACTGTTCGCTTGCCTGACTTGAGTATCGGAGGGTCGCCGCCGGGAACCCCTTCCCGGCCCGACTTCTGTGCAGGTTCGCCGGAGTTTCGCACTACCAATCGGAGATCCACGCCAGCGACTCGGAGAGCGCCACGTGCCCAGCGTCCGTTGATTCAGCTTTCGGACAGGATCATCATTACTCCCAATGATAAGTATGTCATCTACATATGGGCACAAGATGAGTAGTCACTCTCTGTGGCTTTCATGTAGACACATTTATCACATTCATTAATATTGAATCCACATTCCTTCATGGTATTATCAAATTTTTCATGTCACTGTTTTGGTGTTTGTTTCAAGTCATATAATGACTTCACCAATCTACATACCTTATTTTTTTGTCCTGTCACAGAAAACCTCTCAGGTTTCTCCATGTAGATTTCCTCTTCTAAATCCTCATTTAGAATGTCAGTCTTTACATCTATCGGATATATTTTGAGATTCCATAGAGCGACAATAGCCAATAATACTTTAATGGAAGTTATTCTCGATACCAGAGAATATGTATCAAAGTAATCAAGAAATTCTTATTATCGGTATCCTTTGATTACTAATTGTTGGTTGGTCCTAGGAAGATCGTACCTGTTCCACTGTACAAAAATTTTGTACAAGTGTCGAACCTTTCCTAACAACCTATTGTGTTCTTTAGAAATTAAATTCGGAATCACAAACAGAACTTTACATTATTGATTCCAAATTTAACTTATCTGTTCTTAATGATTTAGACTTGGATCGCAAACGATGCTTAACATTATTGATCCAAATCCACCTATGTTATAAATTCAATTAAATATTAATTTCATAAATCGACTTCCAGGTTAAACATGGCGAGGCACTAGGCCTTTTTGGATATGGGAGCAACCACCACTTCCTAAACAAAGTCTTTCAATGAAATCTAATATTTAATTTCCTTATATGACTCTAGGTTTAACCAAAAAAGAACAATCGAATCACAAATTCGAACAACAAACAAAAAAACACAAACTCGAATCACAAATTTAAAACCTAGAATCATATGCCTCTTGTGTTTGGTATTTCAAAAAAGGTATACAAAGAAAAACTAGTATGATGCGGAATAAAATTACCAGTTATATCTTTCTTTGTTAAGCAATAACCTCTTGATCTTCTGCCGTATTCCTCACCTCCTCTTGGACGTCGTGTGGGCGACGGTCCTCCAAGATGAACACCACCCAAAAGCTCCTCCTTCTCTAAGATTCAGCCACCACCACCACCAAGGAACAAAAAAGAGAGCAAGGGGAAAGGGAAGGGGAGAGGGCGGCCATAAGAGAGAGCACAAGCAAGAGAATAAGAATTGATGCAATCCCTTCCTCTCCTCTTCTTCTCCTTCTCTTTGTATCTGGCCACACAAAGCAACCACAAAAGGTGGCCGACCCTAGCATGAAGAGAAGCAAGGGCCGGCCCTTAGGAGAAGACTAGAGAAAAGAGAGAAAAGAATAGATTGCTTCATGAGGTCTGCCCTCCCCTTCTTTTATAATACTTGCCCAAGGCAAATAAGGAAAGATTTTTATAAAAAATTAAAATCTTCCTCTTGATTTCCTTTCCCTTTTTTATTTTTCCTTTTCTCCTCTTTTATACTCTTAATGGCCGGTCCCTTGCTTGGACACCAAGCAAGGGTGGCCGGCCACATCATCATGAAGAGAAAAAATTTTTTAATAAAATTTTATAAAAGATTGAATCCTCTTATAAAATTTTACAAGCTCTCTTTCCTTTTGTGGATGTTAAAAAGGAAAAGTTTTAAAAGTTAAAACCAAGTTTTAAAATTTAAAACTTCTATTCTAAAATTTCCTTTTTAAACATGATTACAAAAAAGGAAAGTTTTAAATTTAAAGCTCTCTTTTTAAAAATCATGTGGATGGTTAAAAAAGGAAAATTTTAAAACTTTTAAAACTTTCTTTTAAACCATGTGGCCTAATTCAAATAAGGAAAGTTTTGTAAATTTAAAATCCTTCTTTTAAAACTTGTAGATATTTACAAAGAGAAAATTTTAAAAATTCAAAACTGTTGGTTGGTCCTAGGAAGATCGTACCGGTTCCACTGTACAAAAATTTTGTACAAGTGTCGAACCTTTCCTAAACAACCTATTGTGTTCTTTAGAAGTTAAATTAGGAATCACAGACGAAACTTAACATCATTGATTCAAATTTAACTTATCTGTTCTTGATGGTTTAGATTTGAATCGCAAGCAAAACTTAACACTATTGATCCAAATCCACCTATGTTATTAATTCCATTAAATATTAATTTCCAAAATTGGCTTCCAGGACTGCATGGCGAGGCACATGGCCTTCTTGGATATGGGAGTAACCACCACCGCCTAGACAATGCCTTTTAAGGAAAGCTAATATTTAATTTCCTTAAATAACTCTAGGTTTAACCAAAAAGAACAATCGAATCACAAATTCGAAAAACAAAGAAAACACAAACTCGAAAAATAAATTCGAAAAACTAGATCTAATGCCTCTTGTGTTTGGAATTCTTACAAAGAAAATAACTAGTATGATGCGGAAGAAAATTACTAGTTATACCTTCTCTTTGTAAGCTAATGACCTCGAGATCTTCTGTCGTATTCCTCACCTCACGTTGGACGTCGTGTGGGTGACGATCCTCCAAGATGAACACCACCCAAAAGCTTCCTTCCTCTTCCTCTAAAAACCGGCCACCACCACCACCAAGGAGAAGAGAGCAAAAGGGAAAAGAGAGGGGAGAGGGAAGGCCGACCACTTGAGGAACACCAAGCAAGAGAATAAGAGTTGTGTCTCATGAGGCCTCCTCACCCCTTCTTTTATATTACTTGCTCAAGGCAAATAAGGGAAGAATTTTTACAATAATTAAAATCTTCTTCTAGTTTTTCTTTCTTTTTTTATTTTTTCTTTCCTCTTGATTGAATCAATCACCAAATCAATGATTGACTTGATTTAATCTTCGCCGGCTCCTTGCTTGGGCACCAAGCAAGCATGGCCAACCACTTATAGAAAGGAATAATAATTTTTTTTATAAAATTTTTTACAAGAAGAAATCCTCTCATAAAATTTTACAAGCTCTCTTTCCTAAAGTGGATGTTAAAAAAGGAAAGTTTTAAAATTAAAACCATGTTTTAAAATTTAAAACTTCTCTTATAAAATTTCCTTTTTTAACATGGTGATAGAAAATTTAAATTTTAAAACTTCTCTTCCTTTTTTCTTAAACCATGAGGATGGTTAAAAAAGGGAAAGTTTTAAAACTTTTAAACTTTCTTTAAAACATGTGACTAAATTCAAATAAGGAAAGTTTTTAAAAATTAAAATATCTCTTTTAAAACATATAGTTTTCTACAAAGAGAAGATTTTAAAAATTTAAAACACCCATTCTATTTGAATTTATTATGGTCGGCCCCTACTTGCTTGGTCACCAAGCAATAGGGCCGGCCCCTATAGAGGAGGATGTGGCCGACCATTATTTGGTCACCAAGCAATGGACAGGCCCCCTTCTTGGACACCAAGATGGGCCTTTTTTTGGATGGACTTGAGGCTTTAATGAGGCTACAACAGAGACCTAGAGGAGAAATTGGTTTTGGCCTTCCGATGAGCTTAAGTATCCCGTGTTCGCCTCGAACACACAACTCAAGTTCATCAATAATAACTCATTCCACTAGAGAGTTATTATCACACTACCGCACCAATCTCAAATTACATTACGGGCTCCTGCTTATCATGAGTGTGTTAGTCTCCCTGTGTTTAAGATAACGAATGCCCACTAATTAAGTAAGTTACTGATAACTCACTTAATTAATATCTATCTCCGAGAGTAGTACCACTCAACTTCATCGTCATGTCAGACTAAGTCCACCTACAGGGTTTAACATGACAATCCTTATGAGCTCCTCTTGGGGACATTCTCAACCTAGATAACTAGGACACAGTTTCCTTCTATAATCAACAACACACACTATAAGTAATATCATTTCCCAACTTATCGGACCTATTGATTTATCGAACTAAATCTCACCCTTTGATAAATCAAAGAAATAAATATTAAATATATGTGCTTGTTATTATATTAGGATTAAGAGCACACACTTCTATAATAACTAAGGATTTGTTCTTTTATTAAGTCAGTACAAAAAGAACTTACCTTAATTGGTCCTACTCAATACACTTAGAGTGTACTAGTGTAATTTATTAGTCAAGATAAACTAATACCTAATTACAATACGACTATTCCAATGGTTTGTTCCTTTCCATCTTAGTCGTGAGCAACTGTTTATAATTTATAAAGAACCGACAACATGATCTTCTATGTGTGACACCACACACCATGTTATCTACTATATAAATTAATTGAACAATTACATTCAACAAATAAATGTAAATATTGACCAATGTGATTCTTTTATTTCAAAATAAATGTTTACAAAAGTTAGGTTTTTAATATACACTCTAACAAAAACACCCCCTAAACTTTGAATATAGTGGTCGACCCCCTTCTTGCTTGGGCACCAAGCAAGGGGCCGACCCCTTTGAGGAGGAAGTGGCCAATCCCATGGCTTGGTCACCAAGCCATGGGTCAGCCCCCTCTTGGATACCAAGATGGGCTTTTCATGAGTGGATTTGATGCTTCATTAAGGCTACGACAGGGACCTAGAGGAGAAATTAGTTTTGGTCTCCCGATGAAATTAAGCTTCCCGTGTTCACCCCGAACACCCAACTTAATTTCATCAATAATAATTCATACCACTAAAGAATTATTATTAAACTACCGCACCAATCCCAAATTACATTATGGGCTCCTTCTTACCATGAGTATATTAGTCTCCCTGTGTTTAAGATAACGAATGCCCACTAATTAAGTAAGTTACTGATAACTCACTTAATTAATATCTAGCTCCAAGAGTAGTACCACTCAACTTCATCGTCATGTCGGACTAAGTCCACCTGCAGGGTTTAACATGACTATCCTTATGAGCTCCTCTTGGGGGCATTCTCAACCTAGATAACTAGGACACAGTTTCCTTCTATAATCAACAACACACACTATAAGTAATATCATTTCCCAACTTATCAGGCCTATTGATTTATCGAGCTAAATCTCACCCTTTGATAAGTCAAAGAAATAAATACTAAATATATGTTCTTGTTATTATATTAGGATTAAGAGCATACACTTCTATAATAACTAAGGTCTTGTTCTTTTATTAAGTTAGTATAAAAAGAACTTACCTTAAATGGTCCTGCTCAATACACTCAGAGTGTACTAGTATAATTTATCAGTCAAGATAAACTAATACCTAATTACACTACGACTATTCCAATGGTTTGTTCCTTTCCATCTTAGTCGCGAGCTTCTGTTTATAATTTATAAAGAACCGATAACATGATCTTCTGTGTGTGACACCACACACCATGTTATCTACAATATAAATAATTGAACAACTACACTTAGCATAAATGTAGACATTTTTGACCAATGTGATTCTTTATTTCAAAATAAATGTTTACAAAAGCTAGACTTTTAGTATACACTCTAACACTAATCTGGTCTTATACTTATCAATTGTACCATCTGATTTTATTTTCTTCTTGAAGATCCACTTGCAACCTAGTGGTTTACTTCTTAGAGGAAGATTCACAAGTTTCCAAGTGTGATTTTGCAAGATAGAGTCTATCTCAGATGCAATTGCCTCTTGTCAGTGAGGTCCATCAGAAGAGCCTACAACTTCTAAGTAACTTCGGGGCTCACTTTCCAACATGAAAGTGATAAAATTTGATCCATAGTATTTTTCTACCCAAGCTCTTTTGCTTCGTCTAATCTCAACCTCCACTGGTTCTTCATCATCATCTTCACCTTGTGTTTCATATGCTCACTTTGAGAAGCTAGCATTCTCTCAGGTCTTATACGGAAATATATTCTTGAAAAATGTGGCATTTCTTGATTCTATTATCGAGTTCTTATGTATCTCCGATATTTGTGATTCATATACAACAAACCGATAAGCACTGTTGTTCTGTGCATATCCAATAAATATGCAATCGACAGTCTTTGATCTTATCTTAATATTTTTCGGATAAAACACTAAAACTTTGGCAAGACACCCCCACATTCGTAAATATTTATAGGACAGTTCTCTTCCATTCCATAACTTGTAAGGGCTCTTATCTATTTTCTTCCAAGCCACCTTATTTAAAAGGTAATTAGCTGTTAACACAGCTTCCCCCCACATGAACTCTGGCAATCCAGAACTCAATAAAAGAGCATTCATCATCTCCTTTAGAGTTTGATTCTTCTACTCAGCAACTTCATTTTGTTGAGGAGTATAAGGAGCTATTGTTTCGTGTCTGATCCATGTTCAGCACACAACTCAGTAAACGGTAATATATATTCACCTCCTCGGTCACTTTGAACCACCTTAATCTTTCTATTAAGCTGGTTTTCAACCTCATTTTTATCGAGAACAAATTTCTCTATAGCTTCATTCTTACTTTTGAGAAGATACACATAACAATATTTTGTGTTATCATCTACAAAAGTGATGAAGTACTTATTCCCACCTCGTGTTAGTGTACCTTTGAGGTCACACACGTCGGTGTGGATTAGCCCAAGTGGTTTATTACTTCTTTCAATATGTTGAAAGGATGACCTTATCATTTTCACTTTAACACAAATCTCACACTTGTATTTTGGGTCAAGGTGGAATGTAGGTATGCTTTGCATATTTATTAATCTACGCAACACATCGTAGCTAACATGTCCTAATCTACCATGTCACAAACACGAAGACTCAAGCATATAAGTGGAAGAGCTTTCATTTTTATTTATCTTAGGTCTAATGACCATTACATTAACCTTGAATAACCCATCAGATACATAGCCCCTTACTAGAAACATTCCATTCTTGGACAATACAACTCTGACCGACTCAAAAATAATACGAAAGTCATGCTTACTTAATAGTGATCCGGACACTAGATTCTTCCAAATCAACACATTGTTCAGAGTAAGGTCCTTGCCCAAGGTCATCTTCAGCACCACCTTTCCTTGGCTCATGATGTCCGAGGTTGTTAAGTTCCCTATGAACAATTTATCTCCAGTGACTTCTTCGAAGTTGTGGAGTAGCTCCTTGTTGTAGCACAAATGTTTGGTGACTCCAGTATCGATCCACCATTGTCGTGGGTTTGAACCGACTAGGTTCAGTTCTAAGATCACTGCGCAGAGGTCGTCTATTTCTGGTTCCTCGTTCAGGTTGGCCTCCTGCTTCTTCTTCGGCTTCCTGCACTCCGAAGATTTGTGACCTACTTTATCATAGTTGAAGCACTTCCCAGAGAACTTCTTCTTGCTAATGCCTCCTCTGGGTCCCGTCTTGGAAGGCTTGGGTTTCTTCCATTTCAAGTTTTGACCGTATTCAACCACGTTGGATTTCACAGTAGCTTAAGAGAACAACTTTCTCTCTGAACTCTTGTTGTCTTCTTTGATGCGAAGTTGAACAATAAGTTCCTCCACATTCATCTCCTTCTGCTTGTGCTTCAGGTAGTTCTTGAAGTCCTTCTAACCGGGGAGCGGCTTCTCAATAATTGCAGCCACCTGGAAGGTTTCACTCAAAACCATCCCTTCTGAGTGGATCTCATGCAAGATCACTTGAAGCTCTTGAACTTGGCTAATCACCATCTTGAAGTCAACCATCTTGTAATTCAGGAATCGACTCAATATGAATTTCTTGGCCCCTGCATCCTCCATCTTGTACTTCTTGTCTAGAGAATCCCACAACTCCTTAGCTGTTCTCTTCATGCTATACATAGTGTACAATGAGTCGGCAAGCCAGTTGGGATGTAGTTTTGACAAAGGAACTCAGAATGAGTCTATGCTTCCACTACACTGATGGTTTGCGCATCAGCATTCTCGGCATGCTTGGGAGGGTCCTTGGTCAAGAACCGAGTCAGGTTGAGCGTGGTCATGTAGAAGAGCATCTTCTCCTGCCACCTCTTGAAGTTCAATCCATTGAACTTCTCTAGCTTTTTCCCATGGTTGATTGGCACAGTTCTAATCGGGGCAGAGGGAGCATTCAGCCGTTGAGTCTATTGCACCTCAACATTTTGTTCTGTGGCCATCTCAATAGAACCGAGTATGCTTTAATATTGTTGGAAGAAACAATCTGTCATCAAAGATTTATGGGGTATTAATTGAATTTAAACTACACTGAATTAAATTCAACTTACAGTCGAGATGACCTAAGCGGATAATCTCAGGCTGCTAGTAGGGGCTGGTTTCTGTAACGTGCCGAAGAGAGGCAAATCATACTGAGTCGCCGAGTGGACATATCAGCTGAGATCTGTGTTGCCGAGTAGGCATAGAGGCTGAGTGGCATATCGAGTAATGCAGTCGACCGGGTGATAGCTCTGTCGAACAGAGAGTCTGCCTGAGTGGGTGTCTGTCCGAGAAGCCCCGAGCGAGATTAAGGTCAGTCGAGCTGCAGGTCAGCTGGGCAGTTTATCCAAGCGAGTTTGCAAGCGAGTAGATGGCCGAGCGAAGTGGTCGATCGAGCGAAGCAGATAGGTCAAGCGAGCTGATGCTGATCGGGCGAAGTAGAAATGCAACTCGAGCGAGAAGTGTCGATGGTCAAGCTGAGTTGGCCGAGCAAAGTTGTCGAGCGAGCGAACGACGAGGCTGACCGGGCAAGTGGTCGATCGGAAGAAGCAGACAAGCCAAGCGATTGAAGGAGTGGAGGAGCCCGAGGCTGCGAACAACTTCCCAAGCGAGAAAAAGTACCGAGGTCTGCGAGAGTCGTAGTTTCCTTGAAACAGATTCACCCCCCTTCGACTGTGCTTTGAGACTCACTAGGGTCGTCTATTTCCAGGATACAACAATTGATAGTGATTCCCACCAAGCACTGGTGGTTACGACGAACTAAGTGGCACCCGATTGCTATCACGGGCACTCTGCCGAGCAGGAGTTGCACAATAGAGGAGGAGGAAATGAAAATGGAGAGCTTCTTCTTGTGTTGATGTGTATCCTCTGCATGTGATCGCAGTCTTCTTGTATAGAAGCTCAGATCAACGACAGCGTTAATGGTCGATTAATGACTTTTACTCACTGAGCAGTGAAACACCCATTGTTTCACTCATTATCACTCGACCGTTTTGATTCTGCATTAATCTCGAATTTAATGCATCCGTTACATAATAGCAAAAGGTTTACGTGGCAAAATGTTGGTTGTTCCACTTGGGCAAATTTTACCCCGATCGGTCCAGAATTTGACGCGCGCAGGTCGTGCCCGCGCATGAGTCAACATAGTTCACTGCAATCTGGGCCCTGGATTTGCACCCCTCCTACGCACCCAAGCGTGAGAGAGAGTCTCTCTCCATGCATTTGTTCATATCCTCAATGTAAATCAATATAAACTAACCAACATTACTTGAAGGTCCCAATGTAGGACTAAAATCTCATTCACAATAGAGCTTCTGCTTGTGTTTCTGTGTGTGCTCTGCCTGTGATCGCAACCTCCTTGTATAGGAGCTCAGATCAACAGTAGCGTTAATGGTGATTAATGACCATTACTTGTCAAGCAGTGAAACGCCCGTCCTTTCACTCATTATCACTCGAACGTTTTGATCATGCATTATTCTCAACTTTAATGCATCCGTTACATAGCAATAAAAGGTTTACGTGGCGAAATGTTGGTTGTTCCACTTGGGCAAATTTTGCCCCGACCGGTCCAGCATTCGACTCGCATAGGTCGTGCCCGCACACGAGTCAATATGGTTCAGTGCAATCTGGACCCTGGATTTGTACCCCCCCTGTGCATCCATGCATGAGAGAGAGAGTCTCTCTCCATGTATTTGTTCACATCCTCAATGTATGTGAATCAAGATAAAACCAACCAACATGCTATGAAACTCTCAATGTGGGACTAAAGTCTCATTCACAATGGAGCTTCTATCCTCTTCCACCTCTTCTCCATTCACACGTATTCAACAATCCTCCACATGAATGGAGATGGAGTATGTGATAGCATTCAGAAGTTGAGTCAAGTATAGGATAGGTAGGCTTTACCCTTTGAACCTTCTCTTGTGAAGATTTGATTGCTTACTGCTTGATAGTAGACACGATGTTCTTAAACTATACTACCGTCTGTGTAAGCAGTGACAAATCTCACCCAAGACTCTCCCTGATATAACTTAGTTCTCATGAGTGTGTTCGCTCTTGGCCATGAACACGTCTTGTTTTGTGAGAAGCTCTAAGAATTGTGCCTCCAATTCTCTTCGAAGCAACCCCACTTCTTTCTCACATGGGTGATCTCTCAAGAGTTTTCATCTACTCTTCTTGATCATTAATAGCCCATCGACTTATCCTGGTTTAGTCACTATTTTATTGGGCTATATCCCATAGTGTGTCTAGTCAGTGCAGATTAGTTGTCCCTTTGAGCCTAGTTCTTGGGGATCTCCAGTTAGCATAGGTTGGGTGTCCTCTGTACTAATCACTGACAATGACATCAAGCTCATTCCTCGTGATGTGCTTGCAACTAACTCTCAATTTAACCATTTGATTAGCGGATCTGCTAGGTTATCCTTTAACTTCATATAGTCACTAGTGATAACTCCCGTTGAGAGTAGCTATCTAATGGTATTATGACTACAATATATATGTCTAGACTTGCCATTATACAGATAGCTCTGTGCCCAACCAATTACTGAATGACTATCGTAATGTATGCAATTTGCTGGCATAGGTTTCAACCATCGTGGAATATCTTCTATGAATTGTCATAGTTATTCGGCCTATTCACCACATTTGTCAAGAGTTATAAACTCATATTCCATCATGGATATGGTTATTACAATTTTGTTAAAAGATTTTCAAGAAATGGCTGCACCGTCAAAAGTGGATACATATTCACTCGTAAACTTGGAGTCTTTTATGTCAGATATCCAACTCACATCGTTATATCCTTCGATCACAGCAGGATATCTCATATAGTGCAGTCTATATTCACGAGTATATCTCAAGTACCTCAATACTCTTGTTATCCCTTTCCAGTGCGTAACACCGGGATTACTCGTGTATCTACTCAATTTATTTATTGCATAGGCCAAGTCTGGTCATGTACAACTCATCAGGTACATCAGACTTCCAATCAGTCGAGAGTACTCTATCTGCGAGATACTTTCACCTCGATTTTTCAATAGGTGTTGACTCATATCTATCTGTGTTCGTGCCAATACAGTATCACCCTCGGAGAATTTCTCAAGAATTTTGTCCACATAATGGGACTGACTAAGAACAAGTTCTTCTATGGTTCTAAGAATTTTGATTCCTAGAATCACATTATCTAAACCCATGTCTTTCATGTCAAATCTTGAGTTTAACATATCTTTAGTGGATTTGATTATCTTATCATTACTTCCAATGATAAGTATGTTATCTACATATATGCACAAGATGACGTAGTCATTCTCTGTAGCTTTCATGTAGACACATCTATCACATTCATTAATCTTGAATCCATATTCCTTCATAGCATTGTCAAATTTCTCATGCCACTGTTTTGGTGCTTGTTTCAAGTCATATAATAACTTCACCAATCTACAAACCTTGTTTTTCTATCCTAGCAGAGACAACCCCTCAGGTTATTTCATGTAGATTTTCTCTTCTAAATCCCCATTTATAAAGGCTGTATTTACATCCATTTGATGTATCTCTAACTTTCATAGAGCTGCAATAGCTTGTTGGAGCAATCTAGGTGCCCTAGATTTTGATGTTTGGGCAAAGGTTTAAGTTATATTTATTGTTGTATTTGATATGCATTGTGAGTTTGCAGGATACAGGTACAACAAAGAAAGTCCAAGTGTAATCTTAGCAAAGGAGAAAAGTCCAAGGATAAGTCTTGGTGGTGTAAGTCCAAGTATGTAGTCTTGGCAACATAAGTCCAAGTGTGAATTGGCAATGGATGAAGTCCCGGAGGTGAGGAGTCTCTTGGCAAAGGAAGACCTGACAATAAGGATAAGGCCGAAGGAAACTCCAGAAGGCAAGACGTGAAGGATAGGAAGACATCCGAGGGACACGAGGCTGATGGAGGAGGCTAGAAGGCTAGGTCTAGGTTGGTCGGGCGAGGACGAGTGCTGAGTAATTATACTCAGGGAAAAATCCTATGGTTTTAGGATTTACTGTAGCAATACTATAGTGATACTGTAGTAGTACTGTTGTGACACTGTAGCAGTAGACTAATTACTGTAGTAGTCGACTAGTACACTGTAGCAGTCGACTGGTAGCCGACCGTTGGATAACGGTCGGCTTCACTTAAAGGACCAGTCGACTAGTGGATACGCCAGTTGACTGGTAGCTGGAAAATAGCTTAGTGTTTTCCTCTCGAGCTCTATTTAATAGAGCTCGGGGTGCTTGGACATGGTTGATGAAATAGAGATGGTTAACCCCTATTGGTAGTCTTTCAAACCCTCTAAGTTCTTCTTGTGATCTAAGAGTGTTTGGATCAAGGTTGTGGTGAAGTTTCTCCACTGAGAAGGAGGTTTGAGCTAGCCGGAGGTTTCCGGGGAGTCATCCATCGATGGATTGGGATTGGCCACCTTACGGACAGCCGTGGAGTAGGAGCCCTAATCTCCGAACCACGTAAACGCCTTGTGTTACAGTTTATTTTTGGTTTATTGTCTTTCCTTATTATTTATAGGGTTTAGCTTTCTTCTTGTTAGTTTGTATTTTGTTTTCCGCTGCATACTAACAAGTGTAGGAAGTGACGATTTGGGTGAGACGCTATTCACCCCCTCTAGCGAATGTCAAGGTCCCAACATAGCCAACAATACTCGAATGGAAATTATTCTCGACACTGGAGAATATGTATCAATGTAATCAAGGTCTTCTAGTTGACGGTATCATCTGATTACCAATCTGGCCTTGTACTTATTGATTGTGTTATCTGACTTCATTTTCTTCTTGAAAATGCACTTGCACCCTAGTGATTTACTTCCCGAAATAAGATCCAAAAGTTCTCAAGTATGATTTTGCAAGATCGATTTCATCTCAGATGCAATTGTCTCTCTCCAATGAGGTCCATCATAAGAGTCTACAACTTCTAAGTAACTTCGGGGCTCACTTTCCAACATGAAAGTGATAAAATTTGATCCATAGGATTTTTCTACTCGAGCTCTTTTCCTCCATTTAAGCTCAACCTCCACTGGTTCCTCATCATCATCTTCACCTTGTGTTTCATATGCCCATTTTGAGGAGCTAGCATCCTCTCGGGCCTTATACGGAAACACATGCTCGAAGAATGAGGCATTTCTCGATTCTATTATCGAGTTTTTATGTATCTCCGGTATTTGTGATTCATACACAACAAACCGATAAGCATTGTTGTTTTGTGCATATTCAATAAATATGCAATCAACAGTCTTTGGTCCTATCTTAATCCTTTTCGGATCAGGCACCAGCATTTTGGCAAGACACCCTCATATTCGTAAATATTTGTAGGACGACTATCTTTCATTCCACAACTCATAAGGGCTCTTATCTATTTTCTTCCGGGGCACCTTATTTTAAAGGTAATTAGCTGTTAACACAACTTCCCCCACATGAACTCTGGCAATCCAGAGCTCAATAGAAGAGTATTCATCATCTCCTTTAGAGTTTGATTCTTCTACTCAACAACTCCATTTTGTTGAGGAGTATAAGGAGCTGTTGTTTCTTGTCTGATCCCATGTTCAGCACACAACTCAACAAACGGTGATAAATATTCACCACCTCGATCACTTCGAACCACCTTAATCTTTCTATTAAGTTGGTTTTCAACCTCAGTCTTACAGAGAGCAAATTTCTCAATAGCTTCATCCTTACTTTTGAGAAGATACACATAACAGCATTTTGTATTATCATCTACAAAAGTGATGAAGTACTTATTCCCACCTTGTGTTGGTGTACCTTTTAGGTCGCATACATCAGTATGGATTAGGTCAAGTGATTCGTTACTTCTTTCAATATGTTGAAAGGATGACTTTGTCATTTTCGCTTCAACATAAATCTCACACTTATGTTTTGGGTCAAGGTGGAATGCATTTATTCTTTGCATGTTTATTAATCGATGTAATACATCGTATTTAACATGTCCTAGTCTACCATGCGACAAACACGAAAACTTAAGCATATAAGTAGAAGAACTTTCATTTTTATTTATCTTGGACCTAATGACTATTACATTGAGCTTGAATAGCCCATCAGATACATAACCCCTTGCTATAAACATTCCATTCTTAGACAATACAACTCTATCCGATTCATAAATAATGCGAAAGTCATGCTTGCTTAACAGTGATCTGGACACTAGATTCTTCTGAATCTTCGGAATATACAATACATTGTTCAAAGTAAGGTCCTTACCCGAGGTTATCTTCATCACCACCTTTCCTTGGCCCATGATGTCTGAGGTTGATGAATTCCCCATGAATAGTTTATCTCCAGGGACTTCTTCGAAGTTGTAGAGCAGCTCCTATTGCAGCATACATATCTGGTGGCTCCAGTATCAATCCACCATTGCCGCGGGTTTGAACCGATCAAGTTTAGTTTTGAGACCACTACGCAGAGGTCGTCCATTTCTAGTCCTTCGTTCAGGTTGGCCTCCTGCTTCTTCTTCGGCTTCTTGCACTCCGAAGATTTGTGACATAATTTGTCACAGTTGAAGCACTTCTCAGAGAACTTCTTCTTACTGATGCCTCCTCTAAGTCTCATCTTAGAAGACTTGGGGTTCTTCCGTTTCGAGTTTTGACCGTGCTCGACCACGTTGGCTTTCACAATAACCTGAGAGAACAACTTTCTCTCTGAACTCTTGTTGTCTCCTTCGATGCGAAGTTGAACAATGAGTTCCTCCACATTCATCTCCTTCCGCTTGTACTTCAAGTAGTTCTTGAAATCCTTTTAGTCGGGGGCAGTTTCTCAATAATAGCAGCCACCTGGTAGGTTTCACTCAGAACCATCCATTCTGAGTGGATCTCGTGCAAGATCACCTGAAGCTCCTAGACTTGGTTAATCACCGTCTTAGAGTTAACCATCTTGTAGTCTAGGAATCGACCAACTATGAACTTCTTGGCCTCTGCATCCTCCGTCTTGTACTTCTTGTCCAGAGACTCTCACAGCTTCTGAGTCATTCTCTTCATGCTATACACAGCGTACAGTGAGTCAGCAAGACAGTTGAGGACATAGTTTCAGCATGGGAATTCAGAATTAGTTCATGCCTCGACTGCAATGATGGTTTGCACATCAGCATCCTCAGCATGTTTGGGAGGGTCCTCGGTCAAGAACCAAGCCAGGTTGAGTGTGGTTAAGTAGAAAAGCATCTTCTGCTGCCACCTCTTGAAGTTTAGTCCACTGAACTTCTCTGGTTTTTCCTCATGATTGATTGACACATTCCAATTGGGGCGGAGGGAGCCTTCAGGTGTTGAGTCTGTTGCATCTCAATATTCTGTTCTGTGGCCATCTCAACAAAACCGACTCTGTTTCAAGATTGTTGGAAGAAACAATCTGTTGTCGAAGATTTATAGGGTATTAGCTGAATTTAAGCTATATTGAATTAAATTTAACTTACAGTCGAGATGACTTGAGCGGATAATCTCAGGCTGCCAGCAAGGGCTAGTTTCTGCTATGTGTCGAAGAGCGGCATTTCGGACTGAGTACCCGAGCAAGCAGACCGGTTGAGCAGCGGGTCTGTGTTGCCGAACGGGCAGAGGATCTTGAGCGGACTTAAAGGTAGGGCGGACAAGCAGTAGATTGCCCGATCGTGCAGTAAGGCCCAGACAGAGAGCCGATTGGGTGAGAGACCGGTCGGGCGAGCAGAATGGCCAAGCGAGAGGTAGGTCGAGCCGGCAGACAGGTCGATCGAGTGAGGAGACAAGCCGACCGAACAGTCAAAGAGACCGACCGGGCGAGTGGAGATACTGACTGGGTGGACGAAGAGACCGAGCGAGTTGACCGAGGCCTGCGATTGACGCATTTCCTTGAAACAGATTCGCTCCACCTCCGACAGTGCTTCGAGGTTTACTCAGGTTGTCTATTTCACAAGATACAACAGGTAATCGTGATTCCACCAAGCACTGATGGTCACGACAAACTGAGTGATACTCGAATGCTATCATGGGCACTCTGCCAAGCAGGAATTGCATGACATAGAAAGAGGGAATGAAGGTGGAGAGATTCTACTTGTGTTTCTGTGTGTGCAATGAAACACTCGTCGTTTCACTCATTATCACTCGTTTTAATCCTGCATTAATCTCGACTTTAATGCATCCATTACACAACAACAAAAGGTTAGTTGTTCCACTTGGATAAATTTTACCCCGATCAGTCTGACATTCGGTGCGCGTAGGTCGTGCCCGCACACGAGTCAACATGGTTCAGTGCAATCCGAGCCCTAAATTTGCACCTCCCTGCGCACCCACATGTGAGAGAGAGCCTCTCCCCATGCATTTGTTCACATCCTCAATGCATGTGAATCAATATAAACAACCAACATGCCATGAAACTCCCAATGTGGGACTAAAGTCTCATTCACAATGGAGCTTCTATCCTCGTCCTCCATATTCAACACAACCTTCCTTGGGAATCACTAATATAGGTGCCAAAGTATTCCTGTAAATCAATATGCTCGTGATTGTTGTTATGCACAAACTCATGACCGATAACAGAAGCAAGATAACGTGCAAGGTTAGCCTTCTTATAAGTTCTAGTTGTCCTTGGAACAAAGTTTGAGTGTATCTAAAAAGAAGAAAGTGATTTTTCATCTTTTTCTTCATTTTCTCTCAATTCTTGATCTTGATTTTGCCCTGTCTATCTTATGAGCACCGTAAGTGCTCCCACCACACCGATGCTCAACCTTTGAGTTTGATTGCACAGCTTCACCTTCATCTTATCTAGTACTTACTTATAGTAGAATAACTGCTCTACTTTATTAATCCAATCAACAACATTCTCAGTCTATGACGTACCATAAAATTTGGATATATCAACTCAAAATCCGAGATCTCCATGTCAATCCTCTACCACGTACCTTACAATTTTCATGATTTCGCGTCACCATCGCTATACACTAGATTAAATTTGTGTCTTGCCTCTGTAAATCCTTAATTGTCAATTGTCTCTCACGGTGCTCGGCTTCCTCCTTCGGAACATATTATTGCGACCACAATCACGACGACCTTTCATTAGATCTGACACCTGACGCTTGACTTCCTCAATCAAGCAGGATAGCAGTAATCCTCCGGGCTAACGAGAAGATGGAATTAAGGAGAAGCCAAGAAGAGAAATCATCAAAAATAAAGAGAAAATCATCATTTTTAGATTTTACCCAAAAAGAAAATTTTATTAAGAGTAGAGGATTCATCCTCAAATAATTGATTATATATTTATATATACTCCAAACTCTAATACCCAAAGAAAGAAAAGAAAATCCTAATATATAGACCCCAATTCCTATCAAGATTTACATTGAAAGAAATTCTAAAAAAATTATTAACATACTCATAATCTAAAATCCTAAATTATTTTAAAATATAAAAAGACATAAATTACTAAAAATATCTTAAATACTAAAAACATAAAAATTAATAATAATAATAATAATAATAATAATAATTTACCAATCCTCCTGCATCACAAATGCTCTTCTAAAAATCCTCTCGAATGGAGTTCATACTTCAAGCTTACCTTGTTTTTCTTGATCTAAACACACAAGTAACTCAAAGCAATTAAGATGGAACTCAAAGAATAGTTATGGAAGATCCAAAGTGGCACAGCAAAACTATTAGATTAATTCTACTCGATCGTCTACTAATAACATAGATTGTATTTTCTTTAAAGCACAATGAAATTTGTTACATTTTCAAAATTTAAGATGGCACATGGATCACCAAGAATAGTGATGGAAGATCCAAAGTGGGCATAAGAAGATTGATATCCAAGATAAGCTGAAAGTCTTCGATCGAATCTTCCCTCCGACATTAATTATTGTCTCCACCGCCTACATAGTTCCAAACTGGTGTGTGTGCCTTTTCGTATCATTTGTTAGGTGGAAGAATAGGAGCCGTCTAGTTGGATTTTGCCTCTTGAGGACTTTTCGAATCATTTCTAGATGCCATGAGTTCATAACATTGGACCATTTATATTTTAGACTAATTAAATTTATTTTCATATAATTTAATTTATTCGGCAATTTATCACAAGATGTATTGAAGTTTTCAAATTTATTATAAGAGTATGCTACTTTCTTATTTACTAAAAGGCATATATTTTTATGCTCTTCTTATTCTACCCTACTAATAAATTTGATTATTTTTTTTTTATTTTCTCTATTATTTCTCTCTCTTCTCTTTCTTTCTATACATGCAATCTTCTTTTTCCTCTCATTTTTTTTCTTTCCTCTCTTCTGCATGTCGATTCTTCAAAAAATATTTTAACACTCCTGAAAAGCCAAAATAAGTAATGAATATCACCGTTTAACTTCTTGCAATCCCAAAAATCCACAGAAATTGAAATAAGTGCAATCGGAGCTCTCTAAATCCATCAGTGGATTTCAATCGAAACTCACTAATGGATCTAGACACTACAAAAAAAAAAACAGGATTACCGACAGAATTTTCCGTCATAGTTCCGTCGGAAAAGTCGTTTAGTGACGGAATTATGACGGAAAATCAGTTGTCGGAAAGTAATTTGTCGGAAACAGATATACCGACGGAATTTATATTTCCGTAGTAAATTTTACCGACGGAATTTATATTTCTGTAGTAAATTTTACCGACGGAATTTATATTTCCATCGGTAAATCACACCGGAAATAGTGTTTCCGGTAGCAGTGGTTACTGACGGAAACAAGGATTCCGTCAGTATTTACCGATGAAATTTATATTTCCGTCAATAAATAATTTTGTAAATACCGACAGAATCATTTATTCCGTCGGTAAACCATTACGATAATTATCAACGGAATACTAATTTCGTCGGTATTCCATCGGTAAAATAAAAAAAAATTACAAGAAAAAATTTAGATCCCTTTTTTTACCCTATTTACAATCCATATATATACTAAATTATCACAGACGATAACATTTCATATATACAAACACATACAAATAATCACATTCATACAATCGCATACAAACAATCATATCCACAAATACAAAGACACTTCATACATCCTAATAATTCATACAATCTATACAAACATAAATAAACTATAACATCCATACAAACAAACTAATATAAATAAAAACAATTACAATCATCTAACACAAACAAAATCTAAACAAATCACAATAATAGAAATAAACTAAATTATCCAAATATCCATATCTAAATCCATATTTACAGAATCAAATATTTAAATACATACCATGATAGAAAATACACCAAATAATACATCCACATACAATAGAAAATCCTGTAGAAAGTAAAATGTGATAGAATATAATCAGATTTATGAATACGATAAAGATTTTATAGCGATTTATGTATAACTAATTTTGATACCTGGATAGAAATGAGTAGATGATAATTATGATGATGATCAATATGTCAATAGGAACTCCTGAAACACACAATAATATAATATTTAGAAATGTGTAGTACTATAATGAAATGCTGAAAGCTCAAAAAAATATGATTAGATCTCTAAAAAATACTCAAACAAACAAAGAAGAATATTAAGAAATAAAACTGAGTCGGAAAAACTACTTACAAAAGAATGATCCCTCCAAAACTCTGGTAAAAACTTCCTCTAAAAATCATTACAATGACACTTGGCAAATATGAAAGAAAGGAAGTGAGAGCAATGCACTAAAAAAAGTATAATTTTAAACTAATTTTACATGTCAATAAAAAAAGATACCTAGATCATATTTTGAATATCTATTGGTCGTGACGAATTGTTCCTGAGAAAATGTAATGCAATTAGAGGTGAGTAGATTATAATTAATATCAAAATAGAATAAATATATTTTGCAAGTTTTATAAGTGATAAACAAAAAAAGGTAAGTTATAGTTGCACAAACCTAATCAGAGTCATGTGAGTCTTGAGTTTCTTGTAGAAGAAGAACTAGGACGGGCCCTAGCTCTAGGATCTTCAGATGATTTAGAAGTCTTGGAAATTGATGAGCCTATTATAGTTAGTTATAAGTTAACACTATCCTCTAGAACAATTTTAGAATCAAAAGCTACCAGATTGTTTCGTTGGGAGAAGGATAAGGTGAAGATATTCTTACAAAGAGATGAAGGTGGAACGAAACGAAAGAGGTACAACATTGAATGTGCAATAAATTTTACAGATGTGACAGCAAAATTTGTTGCATATGCAATGTTGTACCTATTTCGTTTCGTTCCACCTTCATCTCTTTGTAAGAATATCTTCACCTTATCCTTCTCCCAATAGAACAATCTAGTAGCTTTTGAATCTAAAATTGTTCCAGAGGATAGTGTTAGCTTATAGCTAACTATATTGGATGATATGTTGGTATAGTACCTAGTTTGGATTTTAGCTGCATCAGAAGATGTGGTAACGGATTAAATGAAATCAAATAAGCGATGTCATAAAGGATTTTGAAGTTGAGGTTCAACAGCTGATTGATATTTAGTTCATGAGTCAATACAAAATTATATCAATTGAATAAACTCCGTATAACAAAAATTAGAATTCACAACTAACTGCATAGCCTCATCTAACTACCATGTAAGCGCCCATATAGGGGAGGATGTGTTGGTTCACACAAAGATAGTCTTCTCAAGATCACACCTAAATAATGTTATGAACAAATATGCTCTATAAGATTCTATCAAATAACACAAGTGATGTGGCATAATTTAACATTATACTTATTCCATTTACTTACTGCATCAATAAGAGGAAGGATAAACTAGAAGGTACTGTTGGAACCCCAAGGTTGTTTTGGTGTGATCAACAAGTTAAGTTAGGTCCTGTTTGTTTCTAACCTTGTGTCTAAGTGTGCAGGAGCTTAGGAGCACAGGTACTCGAGCGGAAGACGCAGCTAGCGAGAAGGACGGCACACGGTGCGTCCGAGGGACGAGGCACTGCGGAAGAGTACACCGGCGGACGAGAAGGAAGTGCGCGCGATGGTTCCGAGGTACGAAAGCCGGAGCGGAAGATTGCTCGGGAGCAAGAGACGCAGCTAACGCGAAGGTCGGCACGGGGTGCGATCGAGGGACGAAGTCTGCGGATGAGTACGCTGGTGGACGAGAAGGGGCACACGGCAATTCCGAGGGACGAGAAGCTGGAGGGAAGCACGCTCGAGAAGACCGGAAGATGGGTTCGGGTGAGCCCTATTCCGGATATCAGAGATCACCCAAATCAAGCGGATCCGGAGCAGAAGACCTGGACCGAGACGGGGACTTAACAGAGAAGTGGTCCCGGACAAAAAGTCAACTACAGTTGACTTTTTGCTCTGGGGCGCCCGGAACCAATCCGGGCGCCCAGAGCTGTCCGGGGCGCCCGGAATGCTTCCGGGCGCCCGGAACCCTTCCAGGCGCCCCGACTAAGGCTATAAATATAGCCTTGGTCCAGAAGCTTTTCATCAGTTCAGAAATTGTAACAACACTTGTGTGCTTACACTGCTTTGATTAGCTTCTTTCTTTTTGTGCCTACACTGCTGTAAACGAGGCTTCTCCGCCTGAAGGAGTTCTTAGTGCAATCATCTTCCTTGGATTAACAACCTCCCCGGTTGTAACCAAGTCAAATCCGGTGCCTCATTTTTATGCTTTATTTTCTACTTAATCTATTTTTCAAGTGTTAGCTTAATTATTCGAGAAAGGGTTGTGTTTAATTCAGGGCTATTCAACCCCCCCTTCTAGCCGGCCCAACGGTCCTACAGGTACAACTATACAGTTGGACAAAGCATCATTTTCCATTATATGTATCTAACAAAATATTACATAATTTCAACCTCTATTTTCATGGTATTATTGAAACTTGATAATGTTAGGACCGAAAAGTAGCTAGAGGGGGGGTGAATAGCTCTTCGCGTGCTTGTTGCTCGGCGTTGCTTGTTTCTTCAAGGATGCGCAGCGGAAATACAAAAACAAATACAACCACGCTAACACTAGGATTTTACTTGGTATCCACCTCCAAAGGAGGTGACTAATCCAAGGATCCACACCACGCACGCACCCTCCACTATGAAACACTCCTTTTCGGTAACTACCGAGGGCGGAGAAGCCCTACAAGACTCTCGGTACAAGAAGAAGGAAAGGGAAACAAAATACAAGCACAAAGCTTACAATGAATGTAGAAAACCCTAACCCTAGCTTCTCTTCTTGCCTTTGATCCGCCTCTTGACTCGGAGAGCTTCCAAGAACCTTCAAGAACTGGCGATCACGAGCTTTGAGAGTGCTGTGGAGGAGCTGGCGAAGATCTGAGATGAAACGGTGAAGAGGTTCTGAAGGAATCGCACGCCAACAGCTATAAACGACGCCAACGGTCAAATCCCAATCGATTGGATTGCTCCTAATCGATCGGGGAGGCTTTGGATCGATCCACGGATCGATCCAGAGCACCTCTGTGCAAAATCCGGATCGATCCACGGATCGATCCAGCGCTATCGCGCATGCAGCCCCAATCGATCCACCGATCGATTGGGACCTCGATCGATCCACGGATCGATCCAGCGAGGACTCACCGGATCGATCGGCGGATCGATCCGGATCTTCTGGATCGATCCAATTCGATGATCTGATCGATCCACTGATCGATCCAGATCTGCTGGATCGATCCACGGATCAATCCAAACCTGCTGGATCAATCCACGGATCAATCCAAACCTGCTGGATCAATCCACGGATCAATCCAAACCTTGGTTTTTGTCCAAAACCAAGTCTAAAGCCCCCTAAACCAACATCTAGTCAACCATGACTTGTTGGTACATAAGACCTAGCATCCGGTCACCCTTGACCGGCTAGGACTCTCTCACCAAGTGTCTGGTCAATCCCTTTGACCCACCTGGACTTTTCTCTTCTTGCCAAGTATCCGGTCAGTCCCTCTGACCTACTTGGACTTTTCTTTTCTTGCCAAGTATCCGGTCAGTCCCTCTGACCTACTTGGACTTTTCTTTCTCGTGCCAAGTATCCGGTCAATCCCTTTGACCTACTTGGATTCTCACCAAATGTCTGGTCAACCTTGACCCATTTGGATTTCTCTTGCCTGGCTTCACTCACCAGGACTTTCCCAATTGCCTAGCTTCACTCACTAGGTCTTTCACCTGGCTTCACTCACCAGGACTTTCCCAATTGCCTAGCTTCACTCACTAGGTCTCTCACCTGGCTTCACTCACCAGGATTTTCCTCTTGCCTAGCTTCACTCACTAGGACTTCCCAGTCAAGTATCTGGTCATCCTTGACCTACTTGACTCTTCTTCAATCAACCTTGCATTGTCAAACATCGAAATCCAAACCAAGACTCAAGCTTGGTCAACCAGGTCAACCTTGACCTGAGGGATGTTGCACCAACAGATAATACCTAAAGAATATCAAGATGTGTAGTTTGTTAGATAATCAATATTAACAACCAAGAAATAAAATCTTAAACATCAAAAGAACAATCTCATAAAATTAGACATGCATTTATATTCACTAAGTTGTAGTATCCTCACTCTTCCAGCTTCATCAGGCCTTCAGCACAACCGCTGACAACTTGCTGGCAACCAACATAGCCGTCGGTCGATAGTTGCAAGCGCCCGGCACAACCGCTGGCCCTGGCAAGCGCCCGACACAGCCGTCAGCCACTTACAAGCCCCCAGCATAGCCGTTGGTCGTTGGCAAGCGCCTGACACAGCCGTCGGCCGATTGCAAGCTCCCGGCACAGTTACCGATCGCTTCCAAGCGCCATGCACAACCACTTGCAAGTGCCCGGCATAGTCGCGGGACCACTTGCTAGTAGCTAGTCGGCACATCCATCGGCCACTTGCTAGCAGCCGACGACCAGTGACCAGTGGCAAGCCACTTGCTAGCGGCTGGCACAACCACTAGTATGCAGCTGGTGGTCGGCAAAGCCGCTAGCCGTGTGTTAGTGACCGGCGGAGAGGAGAGGAGAGAACTTACCCGAAGATCACCGGAGAGCAGAGATCGCGCTGGAATCGCTGAAGAGGAGAGATCGCATCGGAATCGCCGGAGAGGAGAAAATCGAGTACGCGAGAAAAGAATGGTCAGTGCCCTAATTTTATTTTTGGGATTAATGACGGAATCTAAATTCTGTCGGTAATTACCGACAGAAATTTCATTCCGTTAGAAATTACCGATGGAATTTAGATTCAGTCGGTAATCCTGATATTTTGCAGCTTTACGGGATTACCAACGGAATTTATATTCCGTCGGTAATCCTGATATATTTTATTTTTCAGGATTACCGACGGAATATAAATTCCGTCAGTAATTTTCGACAGAATCTAAATTTCGTTGGTAATCCTGATATTTTAATTTTGCTTTACGGGATTACCGACGGAATTTAGATTTCGTCGGAAATTACCGACAGAATTTATATTCCGTTGGTAATCCTGATATTTTGTAACAAAATTTTATTTTCGGGATTACCAACAGAATATAATATCCGTTGGTGATCCTCGACTGAATGAAATTTTCGTCGGTAAAATTAGAATATTACTGACGAAAATTTCATTCCGTTGGTAATATTTTCTGACGGAATTAAAATTTCATCAGTAAAATGATGGAAACTATTAAAATAACAGGATTACCGACGGAATCTAATTTCCGTCAGAGACTGCTGACGGAATATAATTTCCGTCAAAGTTTGCCGACGGAATAATATTCTGTCGGTATATTCCGTCGGTAAACCTGATTATTTTTGTAGTGAGAGAGCTCCAATTGCACCCATTCCAGTTTATGTGAATTTATGGAGTTGTAAGAAGTTTAAATATGCTATCCATTGTTTATTTTAACTTCTCAAAGGTATTAAAATATAATAATAAAAAATCATCAAATTTTACCACATTTGGCCTGATATTATTGTATCAGGCCTAACGTGAAAAATTTTGATGATTCTTTCTTATTACATTTTAACACCTCCTAAAAGTTTAAATAAATAATTGATAGTATATTTGAACTCCTTGCAACCCCTGAAATCCATAGGAATTGAAATGGGTGGAATCGGAGCTCTCTAGGTCCATAAGTGGATTTCGATCGAAATCCACTTAAGAACCTAGAGAGTTCCGATTTCACCTATTTCAGTTCTTATGAATTTCTGGGGTTGCAAGGAGTTAAAATATACTATCCATTATTTATTTTGACTTCTTAGAGGTGTTAAAATATAATAAGAAAGAATTGTCAAATTCTCCACTGTGAACATGATATGGAATCCTATTAGGCCAACGTGGAGAATTTTGATGATTCTTCCTTATTACATTGTAACACCTCATAGAAGCTAAAATAAATAATGGATAGTATATTTGAACTCCTTGCAACTCTAGAAATCCACAGGAACTGAAATGAGTGCAATCAGAGCTCTCTAGGTCCATTAGTGGATTTCGGTCGAAACTCATTGATGGACCTAGAAAGCTCCGATTGTACCTATTTCAATTCCTGTAAATTTCTGAGGTTGTAAGAAGTTAAACGGTACTATCTATTGCTTATTTTAGCTTCTCAAGAGTGTTAAAATGTCTTTAGAAGAATCAATGTCTCAGGAGGATTTTTAAGTTCACGTTATCATGCAGCATAGGAAGAGCATTGTAAAGAGAGTAAAGAAAAAAAAGAGAGGAAAGAGGAGAGATGTTGTATGTATAGGAGGAAAAAAAAGAAAGAGAGAAATGATAGAGAAAATAAAAAGAAAAATAGTTAAATTTATGAGAAAAATAAAATGAGAAAAATACTATAAAAAAGTACGTCCGTTGGTAAATAATAATAAAGTAACGTGTGTCTTCTAGTAAATTTGAAAATGTAAATACGTGTTTTGATAAATTGCCTACTTATAAAATTATTAAAAAAAAAACTGGCATCTAAACATATTTATTCGGCTATATATATATATATATATATATATATATATATATATATATATATATATATATATATATATATATATATATATATATATGCTGGGTGGCCTGTGCCAGCGTGAACGCTTGAGTTCATGCTATATATATATATATATATATATATATATATGCTGGGTGGCCTGTGCCAGCATGAACGCTTGAGTTCATGCGGTATATTTGAAAATGGAGTTAATAACATTTAAGTGAAACTCAAAAACAAAATCCTAGTTCACTTTCTAAATTGGATATATTTAGATAGAGTTGTGATATGTTGTAGATCCACCTGAGTGAGCATTCCGTAAACATCTGGTTATTTTTTTTAAAAAAAAATCACCTTCTTTACTCACACACACTTTTTTTTTCCTTTTCTATATATATATATATATATATTTGTTACGTATGATTGATCTCAAGTTAAGTAGTGAGTATTTTATATCGAGACTTTTGTGTTAATAGTTATAGTAAAAGTGATTATATTCACTCTGAGTGTATCTTATAATTAACTTATATTCAACCGTTAAATAATTAAAAGTGGAAGAGATTGTTTTTTTTTAAATTTTAATAGTGATATGGACTTTGCAGTGCTTGATAAGAAAGACATCGACACATGAGAATGAGAGAAAAAGATGGCAAAAGCTATACTTATCTCTTTACGGTGTCCACTCCACTTGTGAGATATACTTTACAAGTTAACAGTGACAGACTCTACAAAGATGGAGGTTATCGCTTTCAATGGACGGATCATACTGATAAACTTTGTGCACCGGGTTGTTATTTTTTAATTCAGTTGTCTCTCGTGTTGCACCCAATTAGAGGGTATGCCCATGTATTTGATAGGTTGTGTATACATGCGTGAGCACCGTTTTAATTTATTTTAGGGTTTAAAATATAGTATCTAAATTAAAGGAAATAAAAATTTAAATAATAATAGTAATATTAGCTGCCCATTCATAGATGTACATTGATCCTGTTCGAACTATGAGTTGATGAAAACTGGGGACATGATACTCTCTATTGACTCCGTGTAGACGTCGGGATGAGGTGGACCTCCGGCGAACCTGCAACAAAGCCGAGCCGGGAAGGGGTTCCCGGCGGCGACCCTCCGACGCTCAAGTCAGGCGGGAAGAAAGTTGAAGCAAGATAAGGAGAACTGTAGCTACAGTATATTTGATTGTATACCTCCGTCGAAGTCTGGAGGTCTTTATATAGGCCCCCGGGGAGGCGCGTGCACTCTCATCGACGCGTGCACGCTTCCCCAAACATACCTCGAAATGGATGTGTTAGAAAAGCACGCTTGACGCCATACCACAACCATCCGAACATATTTCTGACATGACAGTGGAAACTTCCACCGTACGATTTTCTGTCTGGTTCGGCCGCCGACAATGCTGTCTGTCGGCGGCACATATCTCGAGAAGGATATCTCTGGTTGTCCCCTTTGTACTCTTCTGCACCTTCTGTCTTTTATCGGGCCGAGCGGGAGAGACGCTCGGCCATACTAGTCGGGCTGAGCGGGACCTCACCTCGGCCATACTGGTCGTCCGGGAGGGACGCATGCGAGGCCGAGCGAGTGGGTTGCTCGATCATATGCTCGGGTGAATAGCGCCTACATTAGCCTATGACCCAGCTGAGCGGCCGCTCGGCCCAATCAGCTGTCGTATGTGGATTCCTGAGCGTCGGAAACTCAAACCTTAGCCGAGTTATCTCCTTGCCGACCTGACCTTCTACCCAGGCCGATCGGCAAGGTGGCCTCCCGCTCGGCTCACCTTTTACGTCGATCGTCTCGACCTTGACCTCCACGTGTCATTAACTTCTATCCATACAGGACCCCTCCTTTGCTACCGGATCACGTGCCTCCCCCTCAAGTCTAGTCGAAGGAGGGTGCAAGTCCGACTGACTGGACTACTGGCCTGGCGACATGACGGTCGTTCCGCAGCTGATGAAAATGCCCATTCGCTCAGGGACCACGCAAGCGGATGCCGTTCGGAGTGTCAGCCACTGATACTCGGAGAGTTCGACTTGCCGATGGTTATCTCGCCGACCCAACGTCGGTCAACACTGATGTCCTCCGAATCTCCTAGGAATTTGTGCAAATCCTCGCCATTAAGGCCGAGCACGCACCCACGCCCGCATAATGACGCTCATTAAATGCGACCTGTGAGTCACCACCACGTGGCCATGCAACCGTCACCGCCCAATCGTACCGTCAGGGCTGATGTGACATTTGGCCCTTTTGAATTTGACGGCTAGATTTGCTCCTCGGATCCCTTGACCTGGATCGGACGGCTTCGAGTGGTCGGGCCCAAGCTTTATAACCCCGTCTCCTCCTACTTCGCCACTTTCGCGTTATCGCGCGTGTGCATTCGACGGTTCCTTCTTTGTTCTCCGGCGAACTGGTTCTTCGCACTCTGGCCATTCGCTCTCTTCTTCGACCATCCTTTTTTCTGTAAGAACTCTTTGCCCCTTGTTCCTTCGTTCTTTCGCGCTTTTCTTTGCCCTCCCGCTGTGTTTGCACTCTCTTAGCACTATTCCGATCACCTTCTTCATCACCTTCTCCGTTTTTCTTCGGCCCTTGCTCTTCGCATTGTTCCGACGATGGCCAGCACCTCTCAACCTTCTGAGCTTGCTCCCGACCCATGGTAATGGAGTCGCGGTTTGAGGTGTGAGATGCAGAGAGCCTGATCAATGCCTTTGACCTCCCCTCTGATTTCGAACTTATTTTGGCCTCACCTTCCGATCGGCCGCACATCCCGCCGCGCGGCACAATTTGCTTTTTCCGTGACCAGTTTGTAGCCAGTCTGCGGTTTCCTCTCCATCCCTTCATCGTCGAAGTTTACAATTTCTTTGCTATTCCGCTCGGCCAACTCGTGTCTAATTCCTTCCGCCTCTTGTGCGGGGTAGTTGTATTATTCATAATTCACAATATTCCCCTCCTCCCGGAAGTTTTCTATTACTTTTATTACCCCAAACAATCAGAGTTGGGCACTTACCTGTTCTAGTCTCGGATTGGCTTGGTCTTCTTCGATAAGATGCCCACTTCCAACAAACATTGGAAGGAATACTTTTTCTTCCTTCGCCTCCCCGGGCGGCTCCCTTTCTTGACTAAGTGGCAGGTCGGACCACCTACTTCCCCCGAGCTGAAAAGGTATAAGACCCGGCCGCACTACCTCCAAGCTGCAAATATGCTGGCCGGCCTGAAGCTCGATATCAATAAGCTCCTACCAGAAGGAGTGATGTACATGTTCGGCTTGAGTCCGAGCCGAACTAGACTCCCGAGTAGCTTTGGTAAGCAATTTACTTGTGCATTTGCCTTGAGTCTAACTGATTTTCTTCCTTTTACCTCGCAGCGAACGTCGTAATGGAGTCCGTGCTATTCGAGATTTTGAAGAAGAAAGCAGCGGCGATCGAAGCGGCGGCCGCCAAGGAAATGGAGCGACTGGATATCACTCCGATCGGCTCTCACGAGGGTGAGAGCGAGGCTGACGTTGGGGCATCGGCCGCCCAGACTTCTCCGGTTGAGGCGACGGGTGCAGCATCTTCCAGCAGGGAGCCGGCCGCTCGGGAGGAGGGCTCCGACCTAGAGGACGATCTTCCCCTTAAGCAGAAGAGACGTAGGACGGAGGTGCCTCAGCGCTTGACCGCCTCAGCCACACCAGTGCCCGAGCGGATGGGGTCTCTCTCTCCCAAAGGCAAGGCTCCATCAGTCGAGGCCCTTTCCTTCGACCGGACACCTTCCCAGCTGGATCTGCCGACAGATCCCCTCGAGGTGGCGCCGGTCAGCTCCCTACCTCCAGTGCCTCCCTGGCTTCGCCACTCGGGCATACATTCAGCACTGTCCGACCAGCCAACTGGTCCTTCGGTGTCCGCTCACACGACGCCGGGCGAACGCCGCGTCATAAAGGTCGTCCTGCACCTCCCAACAGAGGACTATATGACCGAATCCGCTCGGCCGACGGCTCCTGAACATGCCATCACAATTCGTGGGCCTCTCGCCAAGGTATGGGAGGATGCGCGCGCTCGTGTTGCCGCGATGTCTCCCGGCCAGTTGGGCGACAACCACCTGCAGCATGCCACCGGGGTGAGTTCCCTGCACTTTATTCGCATGATTTTTCCGTACGGAATGTAAAAGCTCCTTTTTCTCTAGCGTTGGGTGGAAGACGTAGCTGTAGCCGGCCGTCTGGCAATGCTGGAGGAAGAGCTGAAGCGGCTCAAAATTTCTGGCGGGCACTCCACCACTCGAGCGCCCTCATATGCCGAGTTGCAGAGGGAGCTCTCCAAGACCCAGGGACTGTTGGAGACCGAGCGGAAGAAAACAGCCGATCAGGCGTACATGCTGGGCCAGCTCGAAAAGCAGGTCAAAACTTATGACCGCAAGATAGAACTTGCGACCACTCGGAAGAATAACGCTATCGCCGATCTGGAAGTGAAGAATGTGGAGGCCCGCACCCTGGAACAGCGGGTAAAGTAATTGGCGGACCTGCTGGACGACGAGAAGAAGAGCCGTTCGGCCGAGGTGGTGGCTCTCAAGGACGAGCTGAAGACCTTGCGGGAGGCCCTCGAGGCCTCTCGCTCTGCTCTCAAGGAGTATCAGGAGGCTGAGCCGAGCCAGTTCGCCGTACTGAGGCAGAAGTACATCCGCTCGGATGATGAGTGCGTCGTCGTGCGGCACTTCGACTCCTTCCAGGTCCCTAGGCCCGAAGCTGATCTCGAGACCCCGTGCTTGTTCTTGACTGCAGCCCATGAATCCTTAGCTGCCGAGCATGTGACTTTCTGGCCCTGTTGGAATCTCCTCCCGTAGGGACCCCAGCGATGATGTTGATTTCGCCCCGAGCGGTATTGCTTCGATTTTCCTCCTCCCGAGCGGAGTGCCTCGCTCGCTCCTATGAGGCTCGGGGATTGGCCCTCGGCGGATGATGATGCTGCCACTCGACTGACTCCCTGGCCCCACGTCGTTCGGTGTCCTGGTGTCAGGGTGCCTGTTAGGACCGAAAAGTAGCTAGAGGGGGGGTGAATAGCTTCGCGTGTGCTCGTCGTGCTTCGTTGCTTGTTTCTTCAAAGTGATGCGCAGCGGAATACAAAGAAACAAACTACAACAATGCTAACAATAGGATTTTACTTGGTATCCACCTCACAAGAGGTGACTAGTCCAAGGATCCACGCACACACACACACCTCCACTAATAAACACTCCTTTTCGGTAACTACCGAAGGCGGAGAAACCCTACAAGACTCTCAATACAAGTAGAAGAAAGGGTAGTAAAGAATAAGCAAAAGCTTACAAGAGATGCAGTAAAAACCCTAGCTTCTTCTTCTTCTCGTTGCAACTCGCCTCTTGACTTGGATGAACCTCCAATAACCTTCAAGAACTGGCGGTGAGGAGCTTAGAGAGTGCTGGGGAGGAGCTGTGATGAATCTGGAATCAATCGGTGAAGTTCTGCTGAAGAAATCGCACGCCAACAGCTATAAACGACGCCAACGGTCGAATCCCAATCGATTGGATTGCTCCCAATCGATCGGGGAGGCTTTGGATCGATCCACGGATCGATCCAGAGTGCCTCTGTGCTATGGAAAAATGCCTGGATCGATCCACGGATCGATCCAGCGCTTATCGCGCGAAGCAGCAGCGTCCCAATCGATCCATTGATCGATTGGGACCTCTGGATCGATCCACGGATCGATCCAAAGGGGTTCTGTTCGCGGGGACTCACCGGATCGATCGGTGGATCGATCCACGGATCGATCCAAACCTGCTAGATCAATCCACGGATCAATCCAAACCTGCTGGATCAATCCACGGATCAATCCAAACCTGCTGGATCAATCGGCTGATCAATCCAGATCTTGGTTTTTGCCCAAAACCAAGCCCAAAGCCCCCTAAACCAACATCTAGTCAACCATGACTTGTTGGTACATAAGACCTAGCATCCGGTCACCCTTGACCAGCTAGGACTCTCTCACCAAGTGTCTGGTCAATCCCTTTGACCCACTTGGACTTTTCTATTCTTGCCAAGTATCCGGTCACTGGTGTCGGCCTTTTTGCATGTCACAAGGCGCTCCAAATTAATAAAGATTGGAACCCATTTAAGCTAAAGAAAATGCGTGTAGTAAGGAGTCCCAAGTCGTATTTTTTCCAAGGATAACTAGTAGGTGTGTATGAATTCTAGAATTGGTTCCAATCAAATTCCGACATCAACAAGATCAATTTAACTTTTCATTTAATTAACACTTCAAACTGAATCCTTCCACAATCACAAATAAATCAAAGAATGTCCATTCTCACCTTAACATGATTAAACTTCTCCTCATCAAATTAATAACAATTAAACTCAAATTCTTAAGTATCAGCTCATCAATTAAATCAATTGAATTCCCTTCCATTCAAGTTCACAAAAATAGAGCCTTCAAGTATTTAACATTTACAATCTTAGTAGCCATAACTCAACTCAAATTCTCATCAAAGTTACATGAACCGAAAATAACAATCCATTCTCTATCACAATCAAATTCAACACTTACTTGATTATCAGATCTTGAATTCACTCCACAATCAGCAAGGTTAACAGAATTTGTAATGAAACCCAACTCAAGAATTTAAACTAAACTCTAACTTGTTGAAACCAAAACATGAATTAAAAACTAGAGATAAGTTGCAAACTAAGTTAGTAACTGAACAAGATTTGGATTGCCAAAAACTCAACAAATCCATAATGCAAGTAAGAAACTCAGAAATGAAATTGCATAAACATCAAGTAAGGAAACCAGGGCTTGAATTGCTGAAATCTAAAGAAATCAAAGATGCAAGCAAGAAATCAGATCTTCAAATCTGAGCCAGGTTATGAACAATTAAAAGACAAAAACAAAGAGATCTAAACCCTAAGCATTCCTTAATCCGGATCCCGTAGCAAAAACTCCTCCAATCTGCTGTAAAACCAACAGAAATGCTCTCGGAACCCCTATAAGCATTCAACAACAATCCAACAAGCTACCTTCTATTACCAGGGAATGCTCATAGCTCTTGGAAACCTCCATTCGAGCTCACATTCATCTGGTAATCCCATCAACCGAAGAACAGAGCTCAGGATCGGTGAAGTTGCAAACAAGATCGAATGGCCAATTCAACACAGTTTTGCTGCGGAATGGAGATCGGAAAAGGTCCAGTAGCTCTCAGGAAACCTCCCTCTGAGCTCTGGTGGATGCGAAGATCGCCGATTGGGAGACCTCCACAATCGGAATCGCGGCGATGAAACAAATCCCAAATCGCAATCGGGAGACCTCCCTCAAGCTCTCTGATCAACGGAAGATGGACGCCGGCAGCTCGGGTATCGCCGTCGGTGAAGAAGCCAGCTCTCAGATCTGGAATTAAGGAACGGGAACTCGGCGCCGCTAAGGAAGAAGACGATGCTACAGTGAAGAAATCGCGAACGCTCGAGCCCAGCTGCACTGTAGCTTCTCACGAAGCTTTTAAACCATCTTCAATCTGATCGGACGGCTGAGACTAATTTGAGGCTTGATCAACGGCTAGATCAATTCAGATCTGGATCAAAACCCTTGGATCTTTATCAATGGACGAGATCTGCTCCTCATTAGGTCGGATGGACCAGATGCTTGACGGATGGCTTAGATCTCTCCAATCTTCAATGGACGGCTCATAATGCTCCAAGGTTTGATCGCCTCATTAAGCCCTTGATTTGAGCCCAAATGCGGTCTGATTTGATCGGGTCCATGACCCTTTTGATGCCTACAAAATAATAATCAAAGATTAGCATCAAATACCATGATAATTGGCTAAATTACAATTAAGTCCAAGGTCACATGCAATTATGAAATATAATGTATATGTGAGATTAAGCTATGAATAAACCATCAAAAGCATGCATTATGAATCAAGATAATATAGCCAAAATCATGGTTATCAAATCCCCCACACTTAGTCTTGGACGTCCCGTTCAAGTAAAGAAAACTAAAAAAATCATCTCCATAGAAAATTCCCTAGCAATACCTAGAAAATGGTAAAAAGTAATTAACTAAGGTCATCTTAAAGATTACAAACAATCATGAATACAATTCAAACAATAATCAGTAGGTATGATGGTTTCAATCCAATTGAAGAATTAAGCAAGTTACAATCTCACAAGGTATTCACCTATTCTAGCCCTCACACTCAAACATGCATATTAGTGGAGTTCACTCAATGTCACTCAAAACATTTCACTACCATAAGCTTGCTTATTTTCTAATTCTCCACCACCATAAAACATTGCATACATGAATCAAAAGGATTTTATCAACAAGAATTTAAATGGAGGCCAAAAAGAACAATGAAAGTGAATGAAGTGGCAAAGGAAAAGGCTTAAATGAAGAAAATGAGAGAATGAGAGTATTGGAGGAATATACTTGATGAGTTGACCAATTTGATGTGAAAAGAGTTGAATACCATTTGTCATTACCAATTCAAAGTATCAAGCTAACCTCCCCTTCAATTTGATGACCAACAAAAAATCTTGATACTCTATCTCCACCTTTGATACATCTTTTGATTTGCCACTTTTCTCTTTTCTTCTTCACTGTTTTTACACTTCAATTTCAGCATTTTAAAACTAAAACAATTCAATATCACCTTATAGATAAAAGCTCCCTCCCCCACACTTAAACTTTGGCCGTCTCGGACAATGAAACTCAACAGCTGCACAACTAAGTTAAGAATTTCTGCAGTTTTCTGCAACTTTGCAGAATTTGGCACAATATGGCAACAAGTTCCAGCTCCAGAATTTTTGGACTTGAAAACTGAGTTCTCATATTTACAACTGAAGATTTGCGTTTCAAGAATTTGAAATTCAAAGAACCTTAGGCCTAAGTTATGCTAATTGAGTTTATAAAGAAGTATCAAAGAATACCACAGTACATCAATCACAACATTGGTATCCAGTCCCATTGGCAATTCCAGCTGTGTGATAGTATCAGAGTTTCCACTTTCCTCACATATCTGTTTTCTGATCAAGCTTTAAGCTTTAATTCCTATAACTTCTCATATACATACTCTCGATACAAGCTTGAATTCCTTTGGTTCAAATCAAAAAGATCAATTAACAACAGACCTGATACAACTTTCAATAAAATGAAAAATTTCAGATTCTATAAAGCTTTCATTTCTGTTTACTGTCATCACTGTTACTAATCCGAAATTTTGTATCTGCATTTGTTCTTCATTGATCAGAAGGGTTCAAACTAATCATATGGAAAAATGTTGGAACATCAAATAGTTTTCTATTGCTTCAAACTCTGCTGAATGTTTTAATCAAAATGGTATTTACTTCTCTTTTCAGTACTTTGTAGCTTCTGTAATTTTGAACAGATTCTTGAATTTGATAGGTCTTGAACTTTGCAAATTCTAAATTCAAATACACAAATCTGGCAGGAATCTAGAGCACTGATTTTTTTTATCCAATACGATACAGAACTCACACCTCTCAGCTCCTTACATATATCAGATCCTTGGACTTAGTTTCAAGATTCAAAAGTTAAAATAATTCCTCCTTCCATTATGAAAAATTCAATGTAACAAAAGTCATCATTTAGTAATGACACATCAGGAAGCTGAGTTCTTGCTGCCTCCATTCAAAATTCACCATGTCATTTGGCACAAACAATTAACACCTTGTATGCTCTATGATTCCATCCATTCCTTGACTGAAAACAACAAAAAAAAATTATATTTCTAATGCCTCATAGAATCTGCACAATTATTTCAGCAAATTTCATTTTCAGCAAATTGAGTATTTCAGAAATCATAAATCAATTCTATCCACTTGTATAAGACATGGCAATAGATGAACTCCATTTGTTGCTGAAAAATATACAATCTGCAGTTTCCTTTTCAATTCAGCATGGATTTGATTAGCTCCCAATTGCAATAGATTTACCAATAGCAACCGAACTCACAGATTCTAATTCAGCACTACTCTTCCAGAATTTGAAAATTTCTGCTTATTACAACTTCACACAGAATTTGAAAATCTGAAATTCTGTTCTGTCCAGATTTGTTTTCAAAGCTTATGATACAATCTTTATATTGATACAATTCAATATTTTCAACTCAATTTCCAGCAAAACAGAACTTTTAAATACATAATTCTTTTCCTTTCTGCAAAATTTACTTTTTCTTCCCTTCTCTGTTTCTGATTTTCAGATTCCAAATTAGACATTTAGCTTGAATTTGATTTCTGTAACAGATTTTATTACTGATCAATGAATCAGAAACAACAGCAACAAGCAATTCAATCCACTGCAGCAACTCAAAAATTCTTCTTTAATTTCTTTCAGCAGATTCGGTTCTGCTTCAACATCTATTCTGCACATAGCAATTTCTGCAAATTTTTTTCTCTCTGCTGCACAAATCCACAGCTTTTAGCAGCAAAATCTGTTTTCAAAGATTAAATGAACAGAAAAAACCAAATTCTCTAATGTCAGCAACTTCCAATAGCTTGATCAGACTTCAGAGTTTCTGAAATTCCCATATTTCAGACTGCATTTTTCCTCACTGATTTGTGCTACTGATACTTACATATTCAGTCCAGCAGGTTTGTGAAGAACTGGAAATGGTTAGCATGGAAATGATCTTAATTTGTGTAAATATCAGCAATGCAGACTCAATTCTGTACTTATTTAACTCTGTTTCTGATTTTTCTTGCCCTTCCGCACTGTTAACTCTCTGCACTTCTACAACTAATGAATTCAAAAATCAAATTCAAAATTGATATTAAAGAATTCCAAAGAACAGAATTTCCAGCTCTCCTAAACAACTTGAAAAATGCAGTAATGTATTTCAGCATGTACGGCTTGAAGAGAATAAAATACCAACAACTTCAATTGGATTCCAGGTTATTATGATTCAGCTGTACAGAAACTTAAAAACTTAATGCTTCAATGATCAGAAAATTTGCATCCTGAACTTAGCACACAACAAACTCAGAAAATCTTTGTTCCACTGATACAAATCTGATATAAACACTCTATTTCACTTTTGATGTTTAAGTTCCTGCCTCTGAAATTCCCAGCATTTCTGTAGATTTTCAGAATTCTGCAGATTTCATTAACTTGATTCTTCTAGTTTCTGCTAAATCCAATTTGAAAAAAAAACATGAAGTGAAATGAAAAACTATTTGTTACTGCCATTAATAGAATTTCACTTGAGATCTTGCAGATTTAAGGACTGCTACTAAGAATTTGGTACAAACTTGATACATCATAGTCAAGTTACAGCAGCCACATTTTGGATTTACTGCATAATAGCACTGTCAATTCCTGCATTCATTTATCTTCCGATTTTACTGCCAAATAGCAACTTTCATTTCCTTAATCTTGAGACAAATGTGGTGTGCCAATTTCCTTCCCAATACTACATTGTATCAACTTCTCTCTTTACATAACAGTTTATAGGTTTTCTGTTTCCTATAGTGCAGTTCTCTTTTCAAACATCAGCTGACTCCAATGTTTCTCAAGAAATCTTCATTAGATGCCATCATCACACATACTAAGCACTAAACTAAATTACCAAAGCTTAATCAGCAATACATACAAATATCAGTAGACATACCATGCCATTTCTGACTCAAAGACTGAAGTGCATAATTTGCATTAACAACACAAAATTCAGAACTGAAAGCAGATCTAAGACCTAATCTGAATTCTGGAAAACCAATGTCAATGAGAAGATAAGAAGTTTCTTCAAGTTTAGAAAGCTGCACAAGGAATTAATCACATCACAGAATGGATTTGGCACACAACAGAATTCCCCTTCCAAAATTTCAGAATTCAGATTCAAAGTTCTGAAACAGCAAGTGAAATAACAGAATTCAGCTTCAAGGAAATTGTAAAAGTAACAAAGGCTAAGATGATCATACAATTTTTCACTCAATCTTGATTATGTGCATTGAAAACTAGCTGCTGTAATTCCAGAAGTTGCAGTATCCAGTTTCAAGTTGAAAAACAGAAACAGTTTCTAGTTCCAGGAAATGACACTTAGTTCCAGATTCCTTTTCTGCAGTTCCAGTTTTCTGTATTTCTGTTTAAGAACTTTAATAAAGTTGCTTCACAATTGATTTCATGAATTTTGGATAGCAACAAACTTCAGAAAATTTGAGACTAAACTTGGCACAAACAATTGAAGAACCACTTCTTTTCTTTCTTCTTCTCTTATAGCTCTCTTCCATATCTCTGCATTTCCAATTCCAACATCCCCTGATTTCATCGTCTAACACAGCTGAATTTATTTCCCTTTTATTTCTGCAACTTCTCCAACTCTTCATTTCTGCAGAATTCTGCACAGAACATGTTACACAGATTTTGTAAGTTTCTGACAATTACAGCACTTAGTTTCAGTTTCCTGATTTTAGCTTCAGAATTTCCAGCTGATGGAATTCCAGTTTCTAGTTTGAATCATAAACAAAGAATCAAATTCTGTGAACCTTTCTCTGGTACTTCATCTTGCAGATTCAGCTTTCAATTCCTTCCATTCCTGTATTTAGCTCGACAGAGGTTGTTAAGCTTTCATATCTGAATTCTAACACAACCCAAAATTCACAGTATTAACAGCACGTAATTCAATTCCTTGAGCTTATTGACAGAATTTCCAAGTTTGCAGCCTTGTATCAGACAACATGAAGCAAATTTGGAGCTGTTGTAACAAAAACTATCAAATTGCTCAGCTGTAAAATCATTACTGCATTTAGTCTCAACCTTGCTATCATAATACAGATCAGAATTTCAGCAACTGATTCTATGATTTCCTTTTTCTTCTCTTCACTGATCAAATAACATTATAAGAATTCAGCATCAGATTCTGCCTTTCAGAAACTCAGCCTTCAATTCTAGAGTTTCAGAGTTGATAATCCAGGTAAATTCCAGCATTCTGCAGAACCACTACTGCTCCAGCAGTAGCATAATTCAGATTCTCAGCTCGAGTGTCATATTTCACTACATTTCAACATCAAAAACTAGCACAGTTCAGCAGGTTTCAGATTTTCATTTTCCAGATTCCAGTTTCATACATTAACAGTTTTCAGTTCAGCATCAAACCTGAAACTACAGCATTTCAAATGTCAAGTAGCACTCAAAGAATTCACTTGATTATTACTTCTGGTTGATAATCTGTAATCAATTTGGCACAGAAAATTTTGAACTGTCCTACTTGAGTATCAGCCAAACAAATTCATCTTTTCTTTTCTTCCAACAGAAACCTTGGACTCAAATGGAATTGCTTCAACTTTTGAATTCTGAAACACAATTCTACAACTTCTGCATTCAGGTTTTTATAACTGAATTTCTGCAATTCTGGAATCTTTATGAACTATGGCAATCAATTGCTCACTAACAATTAACTTGAATTCAATTCATTTGGCTAAAAACTATACTCCAAAAATTAGCACAGAATACTGCCCAAAGAATAGAATTCAGCAACTTCATTGAGTTTCCAGCAACTTGATATTTTCAGAATTTAAGCTTCCCTTCTCTCTAATCAAGCCATAATCTTTAATTCTCATTTAGCTTCCAGTAAATGCAAGCTTGAATTCCATTGTTCCCTGATCAGATAGCTCCAACACAATGTTCAGATTCAGCATTTTTTAAAATCTTCTTCAACCTATGTCTTCAAATAGCTTGAATGTATCACCAAAGTAACAATTTCTAGAATTCAAGACTATTTAAGCTTGCTCTATACATGAATAAACTCAAGGAATGATTAAGTTAAGCATTCAATCTAATGAACCATCAATTCACATCTTCCCTATTCAGAAAAACATTCCACTCCAATCTCAAAATTCCCAATCTCATGAACTTTGAT
This sequence comes from Zingiber officinale, assembly GCF_018446385.1. Taxonomy (NCBI): domain Eukaryota; kingdom Viridiplantae; phylum Streptophyta; class Magnoliopsida; order Zingiberales; family Zingiberaceae; genus Zingiber; species Zingiber officinale. The sequence continues at coordinate 150,015,542 of NC_055988.1, forward strand.
CATATGTAATTTCTTCCCCCACACTTAATTCTTTGTCCATCTAGTCGATTCAACTCACCAAGAATTCAACCAAAACTCCCAATGAAAGAATGACAAGCAAAGATACTAAAGAATTCGAATTCTAGATGAGAATGTATAAAGAAAATTGTGATGAAAGGAATTGGAAAGTATGAAGAGAAACAAAATTGACAAAATCCTCAATTTCCATGCACACAAATGCTATTGTGACTTTGAAAAGAAGCTAAGCAAGTTCTAGAATTCAATTGTTATGAGAACATGCCACACAAAATAAAATAGTGTTTAGGCTTAAAGTGGTCCTCTCTAGGTATTTTGATGCAATCAAGCTCAATTAATCAAATTGGAATCCATCACCAATTTAACCAATATCATGTGAGTAGAACATTCAATCATGTTAAATGACCTAAAATTGATGATCAAATTTAAGAAGCTATTTACCATCTTAAAAATATTACTAGAAACTTCCATGGAGAATTTTATTCCAATTGAAATGCTATGAATACCAAACAAAATGCAAAGTATGTAAGCAAAGTGCGGAAATAAAATGCAATTGCTAAGTATGGAACTAAAGAAACGTATGAAGCAAGAATTTATTAACAAAGCATGAATTAAAATGTAAAAGAAAGCGAAATTAGAACCAACTCCCCTTTAATTTCCGGTGGTCGAAGAAGATTTAGAAGAAGAATCCACGCCGGAAATGGAGTAATCGTTGTTCCACTAAAATTCTTTTTATTCTTCATTTTTCCTTTCAAATCTTTTTCTGGAGGACGGAGGCGGTTCAGTTCAAGCATCCACTCCGGAAGCTTATGTTCTCCTACAACATCAATCAAAGAAAATGTCTCCCACACGCATGTGGGGTAAAAAGAAGATAGGAGAATATTAGTGTGAGTAAAATATGTATCAAGAAATGAATCACATCTAATAAAGTCAACAATTGGTACGTCAATGAAATTTTCTGATAAATCACAAGAAAAACTCACCTTCTCATGTTGAAAGGTACCTGGAGTGGTGATTGTTACCTCCTTTTCATCAAGATATGGCTCAAGCTCTTGTTCTGGTGGTTGTACATCCTCATGTAGTGATTCTTGGGTGCTTGGCTCCATAGCACAAGTCCCTACACTTACATCTTCAACTCTTGGTGATTCTTGAGGTAATGCTTCCAGTAAGCATTCCCCTACACTTAAATCATCTTCAAAAACATGCTCAGAACCTGAATCACTAACAACATCTTCAACAACAAAATCATTAGGATCAGAAATTTGCATAATCACATAATCATCACAAAAAATATTAGAAAAATCATGTGAATTAATGGAAGTAGGGTCAGGCCTGACAGAATCGCTACTTTCCATCTCTCCACTGGAGTTTTGTGCTTGATTAATAGAGGATGTAATTTGATCTAATTGAATCTGTATATTCTGAATCCTTGAAAATTGCTGCTCTTGATGTTCGATCATTTGTTGCATCAACTCCCTGAGTTTCCATGTTGACTCATCCATCTGAAGATCGTTTTGTTGAAAAGGTTGTGGCATAAAATTTGTTAAAACTTCTTGGAACCCATATGAACTCTGGAAAGCTGGATATGGTTCAACAAATGGTCCTTGTGCATTTTCATACCTGAAACATGAATTATCCACCCAATTAGAATTAAAACCATTTGAAAATGACTCATACCTATTTTGTTGATCCAAATTTGGGTAAATTTGATACTCAGGTTGAAAACACTGATAACTCTCCATTCCACCTTCAAAATTCTGAAAATATGGATCCATGCTAAAGAAATCTCCTGTTCTTTCAAAACAACACTACAAATCAATGTTAGAAGATTCTAGAGCATAAAGTTTCAATCTCAAGAAAACATGAACAGTAAAAGCAATTAGTAATTCAAGAATAACCCAACATGAAAATACAAAAGAGAAATAAGCAATCAAATCAATCAACATGCTAACAAATAAAATCAATCAATGCATCAATCTAAAATAAACACACTACTAATTAGTTACTCCCCGGCAACGGCGCCAAAATTTGGTGTCGGCCTTTTTGCATGTCACAAGGCGCTCCAAATTAATAAAGATTGGAACCCATTTAAGCTAAAGAAAATGCGTGTAGTAAGGAGTCCCAAGTCGTATTTTTTCCAAGGATAACTAGTAGGTGTGTATGAATTCTAGAATTGGTTCCAATCAAATTCCGACATCAACAAGATCAATTTAACTTTTCATTTAATTAACACTTCAAACTGAATCCTTCCACAATCACAAATAAATCAAAGAATGTCCATTCTCACCTTAACATGATTAAACTTCTCCTCATCAAATTAATAACAATTAAACTCAAATTCTTAAGTATCAGCTCATCAATTAAATCAATTGAATTCCCTTCCATTCAAGTTCACAAAAATAGAGCCTTCAAGTATTTAACATTTACAATCTTAGTAGCCATAACTCAACTCAAATTCTCATCAAAGTTACATGAACCGAAAATAACAATCCATTCTCTATCACAATCAAATTCAACACTTACTTGATTATCAGATCTTGAATTCACTCCACAATCAGCAAGGTTAACAGAATTTGTAATGAAACCCAACTCAAGAATTTAAACTAAACTCTAACTTGTTGAAACCAAAACATGAATTAAAAACTAGAGATAAGTTGCAAACTAAGTTAGTAACTGAACAAGATTTGGATTGCCAAAAACTCAACAAATCCATAATGCAAGTAAGAAACTCAGAAATGAAATTGCATAAACATCAAGTAAGGAAACCAGGGCTTGAATTGCTGAAATCTAAAGAAATCAAAGATGCAAGCAAGAAATCAGATCTTCAAATCTGAGCCAGGTTATGAACAATTAAAAGACAAAAACAAAGAGATCTAAACCCTAAGCATTCCTTAATCCGGATCCCGTAGCAAAAACTCCTCCAATCTGCTGTAAAACCAACAGAAATGCTCTCGGAACCCCTATAAGCATTCAACAACAATCCAACAAGCTACCTTCTATTACCAGGGAATGCTCATAGCTCTTGGAAACCTCCATTCGAGCTCACATTCATATGGTAATCCCATCAACCGAAGAACAAAGCTCAGGATCTGTGAAGTTGCAAACAAGATCGAATGGCCAATTCAACACAGTTTGGCTGCGGAATGGAGATCGGAAAAGGTCCAGTAGCATCTGAGAAACCTCCCTTCAGCTCTGGTGGATGCGAAGATCGCCGATTGGGAGACCTCCACAATCAGAATCGCGGCGATGAAACAAATCCCAAATCGCAATCGGGAGACCTCCCTCAAGCTCTCTGATCAACGGAAGATGGACGCCGGCAGCTCGGGTATCGCCGTCGGTGAAGAAGCCAGCTCTCAGATCTGGAATTAAGGAACGGGAACTCGGCGCCGCTAAGGAAGAAGACGATGCTACAGTGAAGAAATCGCGAACGCTCGAGCCCAGCTGCACTGTAGCTTCTCACGAAGCTTTTAAACCATCTTCAATCTGATCGGACGGCTGAGACTAATTTGAGGCTTGATCAACGGCTAGATCAACTCAGATCTGGATCAAAACCCTTGGATCTTTATCAATGGACGAGATCTGCTCCTCATTAGGTCGGATGGACCAGATGCTTGACGGATGGCTCAGATCTCTCCAATCTTCAATGGACGGCTCATAATGCTCCAAGGTTTGATCGCCTCATTAAGCCCTTGATTTGAGCCCAAATGCGGTCTGATTTGATCGGGTCCATGACCCTTTTGATGCCTACAAAATAATAATCAAAGATTAGCATCAAATACCATGATAATTGGCTAAATTACAATTAAGTCCAAGGTCACATGCAATTATGAAATATAATGTATATGTGAGATTAAGCTATGAATAAACCATCAAAAGCATGCATTATGAATCAAGATAATATAGCCAAAATCATGGTTATCAGTCACTCCCTAAGACCTACTTGGACTTTTCTTCCTCGTGCCAAGTATCCGGTCAATCCCTTTGACCTACTTGGACTCTCACCAGATGTCTGGTCAACGTTGACCCATCTGGATTTCTCTTGCCTGGCTTCACTCACCAGGACTTTCCCAATTGCCTAGCTTCACTCACTAGGTCTTTCACCTGGCTTCACTCACCAGGATTTTTCTCCTGCCTAGCTTCACTCACTAGGACTTCCCAATTGCCTAGCTTCACTCACTAGGTCTTTCACCTGGCTTCACTCACCAGGATTTTCCTCCTGCCTAACATCCCAGTTAGGACTTCCCAGTCAAGTATCCGATCATCCTTGACCTACTTGACTCTTCTTCAATCAACCTTGCATTGTCAAACATCGAAATCCTAACCAAGACTCAAGCTTGGTCAACCAGGTCAACCTTGACCTGAGGAATGTTGCACCAACAATCTCCCCCTTTTTGATGTTTGACAATACCAACACTATCACTTACAATACCACATGTAAGTTAGGCTAATCCCATAGCCTAAACCTTCTTCATGCCACTAGGTAATAAATACATAAGTTAAGCCCTTCATTCTCCCCCTAAGAGAGCAAACTCCCTCTAGGTAATAAAAGCCTAACTTACTCCCTTTCATTCTCCCCCTATTGGCGCACATCAAACCATGCCCCATTTTTGGGCACACATCAACAAATTCACTTGTTGAAAACTCTCCCCTGAAGAGTTGTTCATCGTTGTTCACAACTTCACTCGTTGTGATCAACACGATAATGAAGGTCTCATACCCTTCATTTATCCTTAACCCTACATTCTCCCCTAATGTAGGCAAATGCCCATCCTTGAGCATTTACCACTTGAACAATGAGGATATCCACTCCCCATTAAAGTTCAACCGCTCAACCTTGAGCATATTCTTAACGGAAGGTCAACCACCTTCCAAGGTTCATGAAAAATAATTTTTATGTCTTTAAAGAGTCCCTCCCCCTAAAGACATGGTGGTAACTTCTGTCATTGCACCAACAATGACTTGGAATCCCTAAAACTTTAGGAAACCCAATTTTTTATAAGTTTTGAGGTTCAAATATTCAAAATTTGAAACAAACCTCAACCTAAACTTCAACTTAGCCTTCCTTAACCAATCCATCCTTGTTTTCAACATGAAAACACTCTTTTTATGTATACAAATGTATTTTGAGGGGTTAGGAATGGTTACATTGACTAAAATAGGTTTAGAGTGCTGAAATCAAGCCTTCCCAGCCAAAATCAGCATCCTGGATCGATTGGAGCTGGGTTCCAATCGATTCAACCTATTTGAATCGATCCACTGATCGATTCAGGATGTGTGGATCGATCGGCTGATCGATCCAGTGAGCTTCTGCTCACGAGAATTGCCCTCTGAATCGATCCACGGATCGATTCAGGCACTCCAATCGATCCATGGATCGATTGGAGCTCTGATAGTTGCTGAAATTCTAAATCAGCCAACTTCAGAAATCCCTAGAGAATTCTACAAAAATCCAAAAATCATGAAATTTCGTGTAGACATTACTTAGGGTATACTTTATCATGGAAAAATAGTTTTCTATGAAAATACATCATATTTTCAAAGATTGACACAAACTTGAGAATTTGCAAAAACTTTAGTGTTTTCTTCAAGTTTGTGTCTAACTATTCAATGGTGATTACTATCAAAAGATAGCCTTCACCAAGGTTTTCCAAAATTGTTTTTAAAAACATTTTCAAAACCAATATCCCACCATGTTCCTTGGGCTTAATGCACATGACTTGTACATTAGCTTTCCCAATGATGGGAAAACACATAACTATGTGTTTTGATGAACTTAAAACTCAAAGAATGCACTAAAACAACATCTTGAGTTTTGTTCATCTTCCTAACATCTCACTTGTATCTAATGTGCACTAAAACACATATAAGTCACCTTATGGTCCTTGTGAGATGTAAAATTTTGGTTTTGCCCTATTCTAGGGATCATGCATAACTATCTAGGCATTTTAGAGATATTAGACATCCACCTAGGATGTCACTTGTTAATAAGTGTTGTTAAATGCCATTTGTCCTTAATTACAAGGAATTTAAACTTAATGCATGATTATGTTATGGCATACATCAAAAGGAAATAATTTTCAAAAGAAAATATCCTATAACTACATGATGTATGAATGTCATGACATGGTATTTTTGGATTTTTCATAATAAAACATGAATGCAAAAATAGACATGATGTCATGGCATATGATGGGCAAACAATCATGGAAAAATTTAGCATAAATAAAATATACCTAGATTACCTATCTAAGTATCCTTAACCACTTAGCTAACTCAAAATATACAACTTGTTTTAACTTAAAACGTTAAACCTAGATTGCCCTAAATGCTTCAAAGAAATGCCAAAACCTAAATTTACATTTCTATTTCTCTTGATTTGTTTATGCCACTTAAAAATTAAGCATATCCTCAAATGTTGGCATATTCCATTTTTTTTTCTTTAAGAGTAATCACATAAATCAAGGCCCGGATTGCCTTAAATTTCTAGGAGAATACCAAAATCCCAACTTGGTATTTCTCTAGGTTTTCCTAAACAGTGCCATTTTAAAATAAGATCAAGACTTCTCAAATTTGGCACATTTTACTCTTTTCGAAGAGTAAATAATAATTCCATTTCATTTTCAAAGGTTAACAAAAACCTTGAAAATGCTCCTTGAGTGTCAATTTCCTCAAAGTTGGGTTAACTACCATTCTAATCGGAGTTGACACTCTCTAACCCATCTATGGGGTAGAGAAGATGCTCCTAGGAACCCAACACCTATTGGTGCTCCTTGGATGCTCTAGGTACTCACTAGGGATAACTTCCCTAGATACCTTCCTAATGACCTTGTTGGGCTTCTTAGAAGCCTTGGTCACATTTTCTAGGTCAACTCTAGGGATAGCCTCCCTTGTGACATTGTTAGTGACTTTCTTAGACTTCTTAGAAGTCTTAGTCACATTTTTCACAAAAATACTCTTAGGGATAACTTCCCTAGTATTCTTGGCTTGACCACTGGACCTAGGGTTTGTTCCATAACTATATGGAACTCTATGGTACGAGGGCACATCCTTCTTAGCCTTTGGTTTGTATCACAACCCTCTATGGCCATTGGATGGCTTTGATTTTCCTAGCCCTAGGTATTTCTCATTTTGCCCTTGTAGGATATTTTCCATCCTCTTTAGGGTCTTTTCCATTTTATCAAGTCTTGACCTCAAGACTTGATTTTCTATCATTAAATCCTTAGGTTTTGGTCCATGAGCATTTTTGTTCTTGGGCATGTATCTATTATCCTTAGTGTTCCCGCCCAAGTGTCTATCTACCTTCCTAACCTTAGGTTGGGTAGTCTTGGCATGTAGGGTCACATGCTTTTCCTTAATGCCCTCATGCTTTCTATTCTTATGGTAAATTGCATTAAAATGATAAAAATTAGAACTATCATGCTTTTTACCATAACGTAAAGGGGTAGGCTCAATAAATGTTACCTTCTTCTTTACCTTGGAGGCTCCCCCTTGACTAGTGCCTCCTTGAGCCTTGACCATCTTCTTGCCCTTGGGGCATTGACTTCGGTAATGCCCTTTTTGTTGACACAAGAAGCACACAATGTGCTCCTTGCTCTTCTTTGTCCCGGGGGTGGTCTCCTTGGGCTTCTCCTTGCCCTTTTGTGTCACTTGACCCTTCTTCTTGGCCAAGTTGGGACACTTGCTCTTGTAGTGCCCACTTTCCCTACACTCAAAACATATTATATGATTTTTATTTTTAATTGAAACATTTTTACCTTCTTGTGTAGGGATGACACTTGTTCCTCCATTTGATATTTCTTGAATTTTGGAGGTGGCACCATCTTCTTCTTCTTCACTTGACCCGGATGTGGAGGCCTCTTCTTGCTCCGGGTTCATTGATCTACACTCCCCCTCAATCCTAGAGTTGGAGGCTTCATCATCTTGTACATTGAACAAGGAGTATGCTCCCTCCTTGTTCTCTTCATTGCACTCCCTCGAAGATGAAGCTTCTTCTTGGACTTCTTCTTCGGAGGTTGAGCATCTCTCAACCTCGGAGTCCTCCTCTTGGTCTTGCTCCAAGGAGTTACCCTCTCTGGATTCTTCTTGCTCTTGTATAGTGGAGGGGATCTCTTCATGAAGCTTGGCCAATTTACTCCATAATTCCTTTGCATCTTCAAATTCTCCAATTTTGCAAAGGATGGTGCTTGGCAATAAATTGACCAAAAGCTTGGTCACTTTGTCATTGGCCTCGCACCTTTGAACTTGCTCTTGGCTCCACTTGCTCCTCTTGAGAACTTTGCCCTTTGAGTTTGTTGGAGTCTTGAAGCCTTCCATAAGAGCAAACCATTGCTCTATCTCCATCATAAGAAAATTTTTGATTCTTGATTTCCAAGAATTGAAGCTCGTGGAAGTGTATGGTGGAGCCACCCTTGTGTCGAATCTGAGCCCATCTCGGAATTCCATTGTAGAAGTTGAGCTTTTGAATTTCTTTGACTTTGACAATTTTGCTTCAACTTCTTCACCCTCTAGCTCTTCTTGCTATGCTTGACCCTTCCGGCGATGATTCCGGTGAAGAGCGGCCTCGCTCTGATACCACTTGTTAGGACCGAAAAGTAGCTAGAGGGAGGTGAATAGCTTCACGTGTGCTCGTCGTGCTTCGTTGCTTGTTTCTTCAAAGTGATGCGCAGCGGAATACAAAGAAACAAACTACAACAATGCTAACAATAGGATTTTACTTGGTATCCACCTCACAAGAGGTGACTAGTCCAAGGATCCACGCACACACACACACCTCCACTAATAAACACTCCTTTTCGGTAACTACCGAAGGCGGAGAAGCCCTACAAGACTCTCAATACAAGTAGAAGAAAGCGTAGTAAAGAATAAGCAAAAGCTTACAAGAGATGCAGTAAAAACCCTAGCTTCTTCTTCTTCTCGTTGCAACTCGCCTCTTGACTTGGATGAACCTCCAAGAACCTTCAAGAACTGGCGGTGAGGAGCTTAGAGAGTGCTGGAGAGGAGCTGTGATGAATCTGGAATCAATCGGTGAAGTTCTGCTGAAGAAATCGCACGCCAACAGCTATAAACGACGCCAACGGTCGAATCCCAATCGATTGGATTGCTCCCAATCGATCGGGGAGGCTTTGGATCGATCCACGGATCGATCCAGAGTGCCTCTGTGCTATGGAAAAATGCCTGGATCGATCCACGGATCGATCCAGCGCTTATCGCGCGAAGCAGCAGCGTCCCAATCGATCCACTGATCGATTGGGACCTCTGGATCGATCCACGGATCGATCCAAAGGGGTTCTGTTCGCGGGGACTCACCGGATCGATCGGTGGATCGATCCACGGATCGATCCAAACCTACTGGATCAATCCACGGATCAATCCAAACCTGCTGGATCAATCGACTAATCAATCCAGATCTTGGTTTTTGCCCAAAACCAAGCCCAAAGCCCCCTAAACCAACATCTAGTCAACCATGACTTGTTGGTACATAAGACCTAGCATCCGGTCACCCTTGACCAGCTAGGACTCTCTCACCAAGTGTTTGGTCAATCCCTTTGACCCACTTGGACTTTTCTCTTCTTGCCAAGTATCCGGTCACTCCCTAAGACCTACTTGGACTTTTCTTCCTCGTGCCAAGTATCCGGTCAATCCCTTTGACCTACTTGGACTCTCACCAGATGTCTGGTCAACCTTGACCCATCTGGATTTCTCTTGCCTGGCTTCACTCACCAGGACTTTCCCAATTGCCTAGCTTCACTCACTAGGTCTTTCACCTGGCTTCACTCACCAGGATTTTTCTCCTGCCTAGCTTCACTCACTAGGACTTCCCAATTGCCTAGCTTCACTCACTAGGTATTTCACCTGGCTTCACTCACCAGGATTTTCCTCCTGCCTAACATCCCAGTTAGGACTTCCCAGTCAAGTATCCGGTCATCCTTGACCTACTTGACTCTTCTTCAATCAACCTTGCATTGTCAAACATCGAAATCCAAACCAAGACTCAAGCTTGGTCAACCAGGTCAACCTTGACCTGAGGAATGTTGCACCAACAGTGCCGATTAGGTGAAGGGGATCGACGACGATAGCTCCTAGGCGCGGGGTGAGCGATCGGCGGAAGGCTCCAGCAGTCGCGGGTGTTGTGGGTGGCTGACTGGTGAAATGAACAGAACATGGGAGACCATACCTTTCCCTTCTGCTTAGGCCGATCAGCCGCCACATGCTGGACAGCTTGCTGTCTTGACTCGTGGTGTGGACGTACTCCTTCGGCTCGAGGTCCTCTTGGCGGTTGATGGTTGGTTGGTTGCCTCCGCTCGGCGGGCACCAGCGGCTCGACCGGTGCTTCTTTTCTCCTTGCCGCCTGGGCTTTCTCCACATTGATGTATTGATTGGTTTTGTGCAGCATATGGTCGTAGCTGTGAGGCGGCTTTCTGATGAGCGAGTGAAAGAAATTGTCGTCCACAAAGACCTTGTGTGAACGCATTCATCATGGTCTCCGAGGTGACTGTCGGGATATCCATGTTAGAGTCTATACTAAAAGCCTAGCTTTTGGTATAAACATTTATCTAGAAATAAGAATCACATTGGTCAAATATCTACATTTATGATAAATGTAGTTGTTCAATTAATTTATATTGTAGATAACATGGTGTGTGGTGTCACACACAGAAGATCATGTTATCAGTTCTTAATAAATTATAAACAGTTGCTCACGACTAAGATGGAAAGGAACAAACCATTGGAATAGTCGTAGTGTAATTAGGTATTAGTTTATCTTGACTAATAAATTACACTAGCACACTCTAAGTGTATTGAGTAGGACCATTTTAGGTAATTTCTTTTTATACTGACTTGATAAAAGAACTAGACCTTAGTTATTATGGAAGTGTGTGCTCTTAATCCTAATATAATAACAAGCACATATATTTGATATTTATTTCTTTAATTTATCAATGGGTGAGATTTAGTTCGATAAATCAATAAGCCCGATAAGTTGGGAAATGATATCACTTAGTGTGTTGTTGATTATAGAAGGAATCTGTGTCCTAATAATCTAGGTTGAGAATGACCCCAAGAGGAGCTCATAAGGATTGTCATGTTAAACCCTGCAGGTGGACTTAGTTCGACATGATGATAAAGTTGAGTGGTACTACTCTTAGACTAAGATATTAATTAAGTGAGTTGTCAGTAACTCATTTAATTAGTGGACATTCGATATCTTAAACACAGGGAGACTAACACACTCATAATAAGAAGGAGCCCAAAATATAATTTGGGATTGGTGCAGTAGTTCAATAATAGTTCTTTAGTGGAATGAATTATTATTGATGAAATTAAGTTATGTGTTCGGGGCGAACACGGAATACTTAATTTCATCGGGAGACCAAAATCAATTCCTCCTCTCGGTCCCTATCGTAGCCTCTTGTATATAGAGATTTATACCCACCACATACCCACCTTCTTACCTAACCAATAGGGGCCAGCCAAGCCAAGCTTGAAGCTCAAGCTTAGGGTCGGCCAAGACCCAAAGGTTGAGCCAAGTTAATTGGCCGGCCATATTAAATGGGAATTCATTTTTAATTAAAATTATTTCTTATGTGGATATCATGGTTTTAAAAGAGAGTTTAAAATTTAAATATTTCCTTTTATAGCTTTCTACTAAAGATTAAGAAAAAAATTTGAAATCTTTCCTTATTTGTAGATTGAAAGGTAGATTTTAATTTTGAGAAAACTTTCCTTTTTAAACGTGTTTATGATTTAAAAGAGAGTTTAAAAATTAAATATTCTCTTTTATAAGTTTCTACAAAAGATTAAGAAAAGATTTGATATCTTTCCTTATTTGTAGATTAAAAGAGATTTTAATTTTTAGAGATAACTTTCTTTTTATCCACATGTTTAAAAGAACGATTTTAATTTATAAAATTTCCTTTTTACACACCACCATGAAAGGAAAAATTATTGGAGAAATTTTTTATAAATTTTCGGAGACAAATTAGGAAGTTTTAATTTTTGTTTTAATTAAAACTCTCCTTGTTTTGGGGAAATAAGTGGTTGTCCATGTATATTGAGAAGAGAAAATTATTTTTAATTAAATAAATTTTCCTTTTCATGGCAAAAGAATTAAGGAAGTTTTTTATTTAAATTTCCTTATTTGCCAAGACCAAGGATTATAAAAGAAGGGGTAGATGTGCCTTCATGTGAACGACTCTATTCTTTTCTTCCTCTATTTTCTTCCTTGGTGTGGCTGGCCCTGGGGTCTCCTCTTCTCCTTCTTTTCTCTTCCTCCTTTGTGGCCGGCGGCATCAACACAAGAGTTTTCCATGGTGGCCGGTTCTAGCTAGGAGAAGAAGGAGAGAAAGAAGGCTTCGTTTCTAGCATCCCTTGGAGCTTGGTGGTGGTGGCCGGACCTTTACTTTGTTAGAGTGTATACTAAAAGCATAGCTTTTGGTATAAACATTTATCTAGAAATAAGAATCACATTGGTCAAATGTCTACATTTGTGATAAATGTAGTTGTTCAATTAATTTATATTGTAGATAACATGGTGTGTGGTGTCACACACAGAGGATCATGTTATCAGTACCTTATAAATTATAAACAGTAGCTCACGACCAAAATGGAAAGGAACAAACCATTAGAAGGTCGTAATGTAATTAGGTATCAGTTTATCTTGACTGTATAATTACACTAGTACACTTAGAGTGTATTGAGTAGGACCATTTGAGGTCGCTTCTTTTATACTGATTTTATAAAGAAACAAAGACCTCGGTTATTATGGAAGTGTGTGCTCTTAATCCTAATATAATAACAAGCACATATATTTGATATTTATTTCTTTAATTTATCAATGGGTGAGATTTAGTTCGATGAATCAATAAGCCCGATAGGTTGGGAAATGGTATCACTTATAGTGTGTGTTGTTGATTATAGAAGGAAACTGTGTCCTAGAGATACTAGGTTGAGAATGTCCCCAAGAGGAGCTCATAAGGATTGTCATGTTAAACCCTGCAGGTGGACTTAGTCCGACATGACAATGAAGTTGAGTGGTACTACTCTTGGAACTAGATATTAATTAAGTGAGTTGTCAGTAACTTACTTAATTAGTGGACATTTGTTATCTTAAACACAGGGAGACTAACACACTCATAATAAGAAGGAGCCCAAAAATGTAATTTGGGATTGGCGCGGTAGTTCAATAATAATTCTCTAGTGGAATGAATTATTATTGATAAAATTAAGTTGTGTGTTCGGGGCGAACACGGGATGCTTAATTTTATCGGGAGACCAAAACCAATTCCTCCTCTCGGTCCCTATCGTAGCCTCTTAATTATAGAGTACTATACCCACCTATACCCACCTTCTTACCCATCCCATAGGGGGCCGGCCAAGCTAGCTTGGAGACCAAGCTAGGGCCGACCATGTTTTGGTTCATGGGTGAATTCATGTGGCCGGCCCTAGCTTGAACTCAAGCTTAGGTGGCCGGCCCTATTAAAATAAAAAAGAATTTTATTTTTTAAAAATTTTCTTATGTGGATAACATGATTTAAAAGAGAGTTTAAAATTTTAAATCTTTCCTTTTATAAGATTCTACAAAAGATTAAGAGAAGAGTTAAATTTCTTTCCTTATTTGTAGATTAAAAGGTTGATTTTAATTTTGGTAAAAACTTTCCTTTTAATCATGTTCATGATTTAAAAAGAGAGTTTAAAAATTAAATATCTCTTTTATAAAGCTTCTACAAGGATTAAGAAAAAATTAGATATCTTTCCTTATTTGTAGATTGGAAGAGATTTTAATTTTAACTTTCTTTTTATCCACATGTTTAAAAGAAATATTTTAATTTATAAAATTTCCTTTCTATTGACCATTATGAAGGGAAAATTATTAGAGAAATTTTTTATAAAATTTCCGGAAATAAATTAGGAAAGTTTTAATTCTTGATTGAATTAAATTTCCTTTGCTTGGTTTAAAGTGGCCGGCCACATTGTTGATGGGAACAAATTATTTTTAAATTTTCCTTATCAATGGAAAAAGAATTAAGGAAATTTTTATTTAAATTTCCTTATTTGCCAAGGCCAAGGATTATAAAAGAGAGGGTAGAGATGCCTTTATGGTGAACAACTCTATTATTTTTCCTCTCTCTTTTTCTTCCTTGGTGTGGCCGGCCATCCTCTCCTCCTTTCTTCTCTTTGATGGCCGAACCTCATCCTTCTTGTGGAGACTCATATGGTGGCCGGATCAAGTTTAGAGAAGAAGAAGAAGAAGGAGAGAAAGAAAGCTTTGTTTCTAGCATCCCTTGAAGCATGGTGGTGGTGGACGAATCTCTTCATCCTAGAAGAAGTTTTGATGGCCGAAACTTGCAAGGAAGAAGAAGGTGCTTGGTGGTTCTCATCTCGGAAGATCGTTGCCCACACAACGTCCGAGGTTAGAAGAGGAATACGGTAGAAGATCAAGAGGTTTTTCTAAAAGGTATAACTAGTAATTTTTTTTTTCCGCATCATACTAGTTATTTTTGGAAATAATACTAAATACAAGAGGCACACGATTCTAGAGTTTCGAATTTGTTTTCGATATAGTGTTCTTTTGTTTTTCTTTTCCTTGTGATTTGATTGTTCTTTTCGGTTAACCTAAAGTTATTTTAGGAAATTAAATATTAGCTTTCCATAAAAGGTTTTGTCTAGTCGGTGGTGGTTGCTCCCATATCCAAGAAGGTCATGTGCCTCGCCACGTCAGTACTGGGAACCAATTATGGAAATTAATATTTAATGAAATTAATAACTTAAGGTGATTTGGGTCGAACGTGTTAAGTTCCGCAGGAGACCCAAGTCAAAACCTAAAAGAACGAATATATTAAGTTTTGGATCAAACGTGTTAAGTTCCGCAGGCGATCCAAAATTTAATTTAAAAGAACACATGGTAGCTAGGAAAAGGTTCAGACCTTTGTACAAAATTTTTGTACAGTGGAACCTCTAGGTTTTCCGAGTAGCAACCAACAATTGGTATCAGAGCTAGGGTTTTGCCTCTGTGTATTTGGTATTAGTTTAATTATGCACATGTCATACATAATTTAGGCAGGATAATAGTAGGATGTGCTAACTTTGTGGATGCAGGATCCAACTATTATGGCTTATAGTTTTATGTGTGTGATTGGACCCTTGGACATGTCAAGGGCATTTATATGTGTGTGCATGATTGTATTATAAAATACAGTAGGAGCTGTATTTAGTTTTATTAGGATTTTATTTTTGATCTAGATACATGTACATTCCTTTTATGGAATAAAGGATCAAAATTGTAAAATTCTATTTATGTCGCGGATCGAATCTTGCAAAGCGTGGAACCTTCTAAGGACCAGAGGCGCAGCGGAACAAGGAGCAAGATGGATGCGACAGCTAGACCCGGTGGCGGTGGCCAAATATGGCAGCAGCTTGGGATGACAACACACGGAGGACAACTAGAGATAAAAGCCATAATAGTTGAAAATTAAATTTTCTATTTATTGCTTTTATATTGTGCTGTGTGTGCATGTTAGTTTACAAGTTTAGTAGACTAGCATAGTTAAAATTCCTCATTAATAAATAACTAAGTGGGAGAGGGATTTTTAAGTAAATCCCATGGTCTCCATTACTGGTTTGTAAGTGATGCAAACAAGCTTGCGCGTTGGCTCTGAGTGCCTTCCTCCATAACGGATGAGCTAGTTTGCAGATCACTAGAACAGACTTCCATTTTTGGATGACTATAGAAAGTTAATTAAGAGCGTGTGATCTTCCCCAACGGAAGGGGCATAATCTTATTAATGGACTTAGTGTCAAGTAATGGTATACACTTAGACACATCTAATAGTATCCTCCCCATCGGAGTCACTGTTATTATTTGTGTGACCAAATGAAATCAACTATTAATTTGTCATAAAACTAGGTTGACAAGATAATAAAATTAAAGGGTTAAAACCCCTCTTACAAATGATTGATTTTGTATACGTCCACACTAACGTGACATACAAAATTAAGGGTGTTTGAGATAATTTTATTTGTCATAAAGGTACGTTGACAAGATAGTTAATGGGTAAAACCCTCCTCTTACAAATGTTGATTTTGTATACGTCCACACTAACGTGGCATGCAAAATTCACGGTGTTTTGAGGTGTTGGTAAATTTAAATAGTATTGTTAGAGGAATCAATATTATTTTAAATTTAGAAGTCTTGACCAAATATTTGATTAAAGATAGACCAACTATTAATTTTATTCGTCATAAAGTAAGGTTGATGAGATAATAAAATTAAATGATAAAATTTCCTCTTTGAATTTGTATACGTCCACACTAACGTGGCATACAAAATTCATGGGGATTTTTAAGGAGTTGGTCTTAACCAAATATTTTTGTGATTCTTATGATGATGGTCAATCCCTAGCTAATATACTTTAGGATAGACTTAGTGGTCCCAATTATAATTGATTGGAAATAGGATTTGGACATTAAGGTAGACTGTTCTCTTAGAACTAAGAACAATATAGGTGTATTTTATTCATTAGTTGAAACATGTTTAGTGGTGTTATCTACCAGAACCTGGAGTGTAGATACAGATGCCATTAATCATGTCCGCAAATCATTGCAGGGTTCCAGGTGTTGGTTGCTACTCGGAAAACCTAGAGGTTCCACTGTACAAAAATTTTGTACAAAGGTCTGAACCTTTTCCTAGCTACCATGTGTTCTTTTAAATTAAATTTTGGATCGCCTGCGGAACTTAACACGTTTGATCCAAAACTTAATCTATTTGTTCTTTTAGGTTTTGACTTGGGTCTCCTGCGGAACTTAACACGTTCGACCCAAATCACCTTAAGTTATTAATTCCATTAAATATTAATTTCCATAATTGGTTCCCAGTACTGACGTGGCGAGGCACATGGCCTTCTTGGATATGGGAGCAACCACCACAGACTAGACAAAACCTTTTATAGAAAGGTAATATTTAATTTCCTAAAATAACTTTAGGTTAACCGAAAAGAACAATCAAATCACAAGGAAAAGAAAAAACAAAAGAACACAACATCGAAAAACATATTCAAAATTCTAGAATCGTAAGCCTCTTGTATTTGGTATTATTTCCATAAATAACTAGCATGATGCGGAAAGGAAAAATTACTAGTTATACCTTCTAAAAGACCTCTTGATCTTCTACCGTATTCCTCTTCTAACCTCGGACGTTGTGTGGACAACGATCTTCCGAGATGAGAACCACCAAGCACCTTCTTCTTCCTTACAAGTTTCGGCCACCACAATTCTCCAAGAGAAGTAGAGGTCCGGCCACCACCACCAAGCTCCAAGGGATGCAAGAAATAAAACCACCTTTCTCTCCTTCTTCTCCTAGCTAGAACCGGCCACCATCAAGAGCTCCAAGAGAGGTTGCCGCCGGCCATAAGAAGAAGAGAAGAGGAAGAAGCTAGGGCCGGCCACCAAGGAGGAAAAGAGAGGAGAAGAATAATAGAGTTGATCACCCATGAAGGCACCTCTACCCCCTCTTTTATAATCCTTGGTCTTGGCAAATAAGGAAATTTAATTAAAAACTTCCTTAATTCTTTTGCCATGAAAAAGAAAAATTTATTTAATTAAAAATAATTTTCCTATTCTCAATTTACATGGCCGGCCACCATCAAGTAGGGATGGCAATGGGTCGGGTTCGGGTCGGATTCTATATCCTCCGTACCCATGCCCATCGGGTATAGGATATCCAATGGATATACCCATACCCATTAAAGGACCGGATATATTCTATACGTGTAATTTTTCTTCTTTCTATCGAGCTATTATCATTCAACAAAAACATATTAAAATTAACATCCTATTAAAATATATATATATAATTAAAAAAATAGATTAAACATCTATATAGGCCTACTAATATCAACAAAAAATAGTAAGTTGATTTTAGAAAAAGAAAATTTTCTTTAATATATGTATATATATTATTTAATCGGGTATTCGGGTCGGGTATCGGGTATTGATAGTCCCTCCATACCCTCCTCCATTCGGGTCGGATGTCGGATCCTCCATCGGGTTCGGGTGGAATTGCCATCCCTACCATCAAGCTATAAACAAGGAGAGTTTTAATTAATTAAAACTTCCTAATTTGTCTCCAGAAATTTATAAAAAATTTCTCCAATAATTTTCCCTTCATGGTGGTTAATAAAAAGAAAATTTTATAAATTAAAATTCTTCTTTTAAACATGTGGATAATTTCCAAAAGGAAAGTTATCTCTTAAAAATTAAAATCTCTTTTCAATCTACAAATAAGGAAAGATATCAAATCTTTTCTTAATCTTTTGTAGAAACTAATAAAAGAGAATATTTAATTTTTAAACTTCTCTTTTAAATTATTATCATGGTTAAAAAGGAAAGTTTTTCTTAAAAATAAAATCTCCTTTCAATTTACAAATAAGGAAAGATTTCAAATCTTTTCTTAATCTTTTGTAGAAAGCTTTTAAAAGGAAAGATTTAATTTTTAAACTCTCTTTTAAAACTATGATATCCACATAAGAAATAATTTTAATAAAAAATTCTTTTTAATATGATGTGGCCGGCCACCTAAGCTTGGGCTCCAAGCTATTGGCCGGCCACCTTAAGGCCAACCTTTAGGCTTGGCCGGCCCTAAGCTTGAGCTTCAAGCTTAGCTTGGCCGGCCCCTATTGGTTGGGTAAGAGGCATGTTAATAATATGATATGTTATTATTAGAGGCTAAAAAAAATATCTTTGATATATGATAGGGTTAAAAAAAATGTATCAAGAAATTTTATGCTACTAATTAGAGGCATGTTCTGATATATGATATGTTTTCCAATAGTTTAAAATATCTCTGGTCTTAAAGTAAGTAGTACAGTAGTTAGTAGAATCAGTAGCGGTCACCCTCAGAGTAGTAGTAAGGAGGGTGGTCGTTACAGTTGGTATCAGAGCAGACCCATTTTCCAGCAACACACACACATCAGCATCAACCTTGCCGTCTTCAAGTAAGAAAGTATTTAAGTTCTTTCTTTATTACTTTCCTTTATTTACATTATTATTTGCAGTATGGATTGATAGTTATAAGTGAATGAGTAAGATAAGAGTTTTATTCTTTTAGCTATTTCCTTTCTTAATATATAAATTGGTATGTTCAGAAAGGGTAGAGAAATCATCAAATTTTCTTATTTGTTTAACTAGATGTCGAGAAGGGCGCCCGTCTGCATCGAGGACCAAGTTCGGAGGAAGAGAGGCCAGCTCAATCGAGCCCAATCTTTCAAGTTGTTGCCCAACCGGAAACAAGTAGTGGCGGCAAGTAATTGCCAATCGATGGCAAATCAACAACGATCCCTCCTACTCCTCAAGCGATCGTGGAGACTCCTGGCGAGGTTCCACCACTACCAGTCGCCACAAGACCCCAGACAAGAAGCTTACCTTATCGGTCTGAAACCGAGAGCTTCTCGAGCACGATTGAGCCACAGGATGCCCAGGCTTGGTTCAAGACATCGAGAGCACCATGGAGCTTCTTGGTGGCCAGTCGAGAAGGTCAAGTGTGCCTCCTTCTGCCTAACAGGAGTGGTGGGAGAGAGTCAAGCAAGAGGGCAATCAATCGGATGAAATGGATTGATTTTGAGACAATTCTACGACGAGTTCTTTCGCCAAAGATCACCAACAAGCACTACGAGGAGTTTATGGAGTTCAGACGGGGATCGGCAGTGGGTTAAAAGATTCAATAGGCTAGCTCGTCTCTGCCCAGAACTAGTAAGTACAGAGAAGGAGCGAGTCAGACTAATGCTCAGAATGCTGAAGCCTGTGATATCACTTAATGTGAGCAGTGGGACTCATCAGCCCCTGACTGGAGAAGAGTTGGTCAGTAGAGCCTTAGTAGCTGAGCACTACCTGAGCAGCATGAAGGCACAAAGAGAGCAACACAAGCCAATCAAGATGGAGACCAAGACTGGGGGAAATCAGAAACCCCAGTCAAATAATCAGAACTGGAAAGGCAAGGGCACTAAAAGAAAGCAGTGGGATTCAGGAAGTAACCAGAAGGGAGGACCAAAAACCAAACAGACTAAGCTCCTTCCCTGTCCCAAATGTGGGAGAACACATCCAGGAGCCTGCCTCTTGGGTAAGACTGGATGTTATTCTTGTGGTCAAGAAGGACACATGGCCAAACAGTGTCCTAACAAGTTCAAAGCACCCCAGCCACAGCCAATACAATATGGAGCCAAGCCTCAACTACATTATATGCCTGCAACTCTGGAAGGACCTCAGATCAGTCAAGGAAGGTTGGAAGCTCCACCAATTCCACCTTTGACAATGCCGAGTATTTTCCCTTACAAAAGGCCTCCACGGTCGTAACTGGTCAAGTAGTTATTTTTCATCATATAGCACTATTTGATCTTGGGCGACCCATTCTTTTGTATCCATACCTTTTGCCAAAGAATTACAGGAAAGCATGAATTCCAAGTTCTCGACAACCCTACCTTCCGGGAAGTCATGGAATCTAGTCAGTGGCTTCGATCTAGTCAGAATTTCAGACCGAGAGCTATGTGTTAATCTGGTAGTCCTCGCTATGCGGGATTTCGATATCATTTTGGGTATGGATTTCCTCGGCAAGTACAGTGCGTGGACTGCCGCAGAAGAAAAGTAATCTTTAGTCCGGAAGGTGAACCGTCCTTTGAATTTATGAGTGCCAAAGAGGAAGACCCGAAATTCCTCTCTTCTCTCACACTCACCGGATGTTAGCTAAAGGGTGTGTTGGTTTTCTTGCATTCATTGTGAGTTACAGAGGAAGAAGAAAGACCTAAGCAGGAGGAAGTTCGGGTAGTCTATGAGTATCCGGAGGTATTCCCGACTACCTCCCAACAGAGAAGTGGAGTTTGAGATTGAACGGTTCCTGGTACCGGTCCAATTTCAAAAGCTCCATATCGCATGTCTCCAGCAGCTAAAAGAGTTACAAGAGCAACTTCAGGAGCTACTTGACAAGGGTTTCATACGCCCTAGTCACTCACCATGGGGAGCTCCTGTGTTGTTTGTCAAGAAGAAGGATGGATCTATGTGGATGTGCATAGATTATAGAGCTCTGAATCAAGTGACCATCAAGAACAGGTATCCACTGCCCAGGATCGATGATTTATTTGATCAATTGAAAGGGGCAACAGTGTTCTCCAAGATAGATCTGCGCTCTGGGTACCATCAGTTAAAAGTGAAGGAGAGTGATATACCCAGAACTGCTTTCAGGACCAGATATGGACACTATGAATTCGTGGTCATGCCTTTTGGTGTGACTAATGCACCTGCAGTCTTCATGGACTTGATGAATAGAGTGTTCAGAGAATACCTCGACAAGTTTGTCATTGTGTTCATAGACGACATTCTAGTCTATTCCAGAACTTCAGAGGAGCATGACACGCACTTGAGAATAGTTCTGCAGACCCTTCAACAAAAGCAACTTTATGCTAAATTCTCAAAGTGCGAGTTCTGGTTGGAACAGGTGGCATTTCTAGGTCACATTGTTTCAAAAGAAGGTATTCAGGTAGATCCAGCCAAAGTAGAAGCGGTCAGCAACTGGAAGAGACCCAAGAATGCCAGGGAGATCAGAAGCTTCCTTGGTTTAGCTGGGTACTATAGGAAATTTGTGGAGGACTTTTCCAGGATAGCCTCTCCACTTACAGCCCTCACCAGGAAGGACAAGAAGTTTGAATGGTCAGATAAGTGTGAGCAGAGTTTTCAAGAACTCAAGAGGAGACTGACCAGTGCTCCTATATTGACTGTTCCAGAGGATGACAAGAGTTTTGACATCTACAGTAATGCTTCCAAGATGGGCTTAGGAGCTGTACTCATGCAGGAAGGAAAAGTTGTAGCTTATGCTTCCAGACAACTCAAAGACTACGAAAAGAACTACCCCACTCATGATCTTGAGCTGGCAGCTGTGGTCTTTGCACTGAAACTCTGGCGACACTATTTGTATGGAGTCCAGTGTAGAATCTTCACAGATCATCAGAGTCTTAAGTACTTCTTCACTCAGAAGGACTTAAACATGAGACAGCGCAGGTGGCTAGAGTTGGTCAAAGATTATGACTGTGAAATCCTCTACCACCCAGGTAAAGCTAATAAAGTGGCAGATGCACTAAGCAGAAAGTCCAGTGCATCCTTGATGTCCTTATCATCATTAGCCCTGCCACTACAGAAGGAGTTGTCAGATTTCGGACTTGAAATTATTTATGGGCAACTTTCTGCATTGACCCTAGAGTCAACCCTGCTTGAGGATATACAGAAAAAGCAAAGCGAAGATCCAGATATCCAAAAGATCAAGTAAGGAATACAAGAAGAAGGAAATTCAGAATTTCGAGTATCAGACAGTGGAATTCTTTATCAGGGAAATCACCTTTGTGTTCCCAATGATGAAGAGCTGAGAAAGAGAATTTTAGAAGAGGCCCATAGTACGCCATATTCTATGCATCCTGGTTCTACCAAGATGTACCAGGACGTGAAACAGAAGTTCTGGTGGTCTGGACTCAAAAGAGATGTAGCTAAATATGTCAGTACCTGCCTGACATGTCAGAGAGTCAAAGCAGAACACCAGAGACCTCTTCCAATACCGAGTGGAAGTGGGAAGACATATCCATGGACTTCATAACAGGTCTCCCAAGAACCACAAATGGATATGATGCGATATGGGTGATAGTGGACAGATTGACCAAGTCTGCTCATTTTCTAGCCATCAAAGTGTCTCACTCTATAGAGCAGTTAGCACAGTTGTATGTTAAAGAGGTGATCAGACTTCACGGAGTTCCCAAATCTATTATTTCTGATAGAGATGGGCGCTTCACCTCTCACTTTTGGGAGAATGCACTAGGCACCAAGCTCAAGTTCAGCACAGCCTTCCATCCTCGGATCGATGGATAGGCAGAGCGAGTAAATCAGATCCTAGAAGATATACTCGGGGCTTGTGCACTAGATTTTAAAGGCGGTTGGTGCAAGTATCTGTGCTTAGCTGAGTTTGCCTACAACAATAGCTATCAGGCTACCATCAAGATGGCACCATATGAGGCGTTGTATGGCAGAAAGTGCAGATCACCTATATGCTGGCAAGAAGCGGTGAAAGAAAAGAAATGGAGGTAGAGCGGGTATTCAGACAGAGCTGATAGATGAGACCACTCAGGCCATTCAAGATCAGACAAAGAATTGAGATTGCCCAGAGCAGATAGAAGAGTTATGCTGACACACGCCGAAGGCCATTGGAATTTCAAGTAGGAGATTCAGTTTTCCTCAAGGTCGCTCCTATGAAGGGAGTGATGAGATTTGGCAAGAAGGGCAAATTAAGTCCTCGTTATGTAGGACCTTACCTGATCATAGAGAGGATTGGGAAAGTAGCTTACAGACTGGACTTACCACAAGACATGTCAGCAATACACAATGTGTTTCATGTCTCCATGTTAAAGAAGTGTCTCCATGACCCTAGCCAAGTGATTGAGCCTCAGTCAGTGCAGATCCAAGAGGATCTTAGTTATGAGAGTAGACCTACACAGATAGTGGATAGAGCAGTCAAGAGGCTAAGGAACAAAGAAGTGCCACTGGTGAAGGTCGTCTGGCAGAACCAGAAGCACGAGGAAGTCACTTGGGAACGAGAGGACAGTATGAGGCAGAAATATCCAGAACTATTCTAAGTTCGAGGACGAACTTTTTATAAGGTATGGGGAGTTGTAACGACCCAATTCTCCTTACTTTGAGTTCTAAATATCTTTGAAAATGTCTGAAAATGCTTTTAAAATATTCTAGGGATTTTTAGGAATTTTTAGAGTATTTTTATGCAATTTTTGGAGGTCGTTTAGTAGAGTTACAAAAAAAAAAAAGTTTTTGATAAAAAACGTTGAAGGGGAGACTCGAACCCAAGACCTTGACCCGAACCAAATCTCAGCCGAACCCAGCCCAACCAGCTGAGCTACAAGGTTTTTGTTAACCTTATAAGGAAAGAATTAAGTTTATAGCATAGTTAAGCGATATTTTAGAAACCGAAAATAAACTTTGAAAATAAAAGGTGCGCGGATAAGGATTCGAAGCCTAGACCCTTGGTTTGGTTGAGAGCCGACTAACCAACTGGACTGCGCGTGTTTTATTAACCTAGTATGGAGAGAAATAGATTTAAGCATAGTTGGAATCGAATTTAAAACTAAGTTATAAAGGGGTTAAGTGTTTACCGTGACCTAAACCTAAGTTTTCCTCTCTTTTCTCTCCCGACGGCGCGATTTTCTTTCTCGGGCGAAAAAGGGGCGACGGCGCTAGGGCTCGTTTCCGGCGGTCGGCGAGGACTTCTTTCCGGGAGTTGTTCGCGGATTCGTGGTCTCCTCGTCAAGGAGAACACGCGGATAGGAAGGGATCACCGAGACCTTCATTTCATCCAAACCGTAGAGCACTTCCCCTTCGGTTGTAAGTTCAAGAACCCAAGGTAAGTGCTTCTCACCTGCGGTAGGAGTAGCTCTCGGGGTTTTCGTTTGCGTTTTGTTGTTGTGTAATGAATAAGAGCAGTTTTTCATTCTAGCATATGGTTTTGATTCCAAGCCTTGCTTTAACAATTCGGTTTAAGACTAGGATCATGTTCCTTTGATACTTTTAGCACGGACAGAATGTTTTCTTGAGCACGGACAGAATGTTTTCCTTGAGTGTTACAACATGTTAATTTAAATGTATTTACCTTACATTTCAAGCATGTTTAAGTAGTCATATTTCCCTCAAGTCACAGCATGATCAAAGGACTGTTAAGGTTCAGAAATAAGTTGGTTTTACAATCTTGCTGTTCGAAATTTGTTGCTGCCGTGGGCTTGACCAAATTCATTTACTATGATCAAGTAGTTTTATTGCTGTTGAGCTTTGTTTTGAATATATACTTTTATACATCAGTGGAATATGGTTCTAGAACCCCTTGTATAATGTATATAAATGAAAGAAGTACAAGTAAAGCAATACTAAGTCACAATCTGATCTTGAATTTCAGAATTTAGAATCAAAGCACACTAAGTGCTTAGATAAATGCCAAGGCATTTTATTAGAAGAAGTATTTAAAGAAGGATATAAAGAAAAGTATTTTACTTTTAAAGGGCATGTACCGGACACAAGGTCCAAGGGATGGGCTCCAAGTTGCCCCTAGACATAAGGTCTAGAAGTGTCTTAATGGTTTTGGGATTAGCTACCTCAATTCTCATTAAGAAAGGCGCGCAAAGTGGTACAATGTCGGGCCCAAGTAAAGTTGAATATTGTTTTAAAGTATAAAAGTATTAAATTGGAAACAAACAGAACAAGTTCTTTTATCTCAGTTGCAAATTCTAGCAAGTTAAATGGTTGTTTCCTTTAGAGATGCAGGATGTAGTTCTATATTGCTATTTTCATGTTGAGTATGTACTCCCTGTTTTCAGTTATGCTTATGCATTCCTTATCGGATTTTGTGAGTAGAAAGCACTTACTAAGCTTTTAGCTTATAGATACTACTTTTTCCTCCTACTACAGATATGGATAAAAATAAAGGAAAGGCTAAAGTGGCCTAGAAGAAGGCGACAAGGAGACATTGATGGTGTGTGTGTGGTGGTTGTTTATGGAAGCTTGGGAGTCTTGCTGAATTGTTATACCTGCTAGTGTTCTTTTATTTTCTGCAAAAAGAGAATTAATCTGAAATGCTAAGTTGTGTTTTAAATTACTTCATTTATGTGTTAGAATCAAATAATGGTTAAATGCTAAGTTCATTACTTCTTTATACTCTGCTGGAATGTCTAATTTCTGGAAAGATAAATCTGCTGGAAGTTCGGATTTGATTGTAATGCTAAGTTCATTACTTCTTTATACTCTGCTGGAATGTTTAATTTCTGGAAAGATAAATCTGCTGGAAGTTCGGATTTGATTGCACAGTAGCCTCACATGTATGCTAGTATCCTATAGGATTGTTTTATGGAAAGGAGTTGCAATTGAAGTTCAGTTTTGTTTTTTTAAATGCTTAGTAGTCTTATGTGAATGTTAGTATTCTATATGAATTTTGCTTAAATGGAAACTGTCACATGATTTACTTCTGCCGCAGTGAAATTATTTCAATTGCAGTGAGTTGATATATATGAATAGCTAGGAATTTCCTGCATTCATGAAGTTTTATTCTGTATTCATGTGTTACACTTGTTTTCCTATGCTCGGTTTTTCTTTTATTACTGCTGGAAACCTAAATCGGCTATGAAGTAGTGAACTCATCATTTATTTTGGACTGTCGTGAGTCCCTAATTGATTATAGTTTGCAACCTTTATTAGAAGGGTGAAGTGATATGCTAGTATTCCGTATTCATGTGCTACTGCTGGAGTTTTATTCTGCCGTGAGGATTAAATCTGTAGGAGTTCTTTTGTCTTATGAAAGAAAAAAAAATGTATCAAGAAATTTTATGCTACTAATTAGAGGCATGTTCTGATATATGATATGTTTTCCAATAGTTTAAAATATCTCTGGTCTTAAAGTAAGTAGTACAGTAGTTAGTAGAATCAGTAGCGGTCACCCTCAGAGTAGTAGTAAGGAGGGTGGTCGTTACAGTTGGTATCAGAGCAGACCCATTTTCCAGCAACACACACACATCAGCATCAACCTTGCCGTCTTCAAGTAAGAAAGTATTTAAGTTCTTTCTTTATTACTTTCCTTTATTTACATTATTATTTGCAGTATGGATTGATAGTTATAAGTGAATGAGTAAGATAAGAGTTTTATTCTTTTAGCTATTTCCTTTCTTAATATATAAATTGGTATGTTCAGAAAGGGTAGAGAAATCATCAAATTTTCTTATTTGTTTAACTAGATGTCGAGAAGAGGACGTCCCCGTACCGCTCATACTGAGGACCAAGTTCAGGAGGAAGAGAGGCCAGGCTCAACTGAGCCCAATCTTTCTGAAGTTGTTGCCCAACTTCAGAAACAAGTAGCTGAGCAGCAGCAAGTAATTGCCAATCTGATGGCAAATCAACAACCGATCCCTCCTACTCCTCAAGCGATGGCGTGGAGACTCGATGTGGCGAGGTTCCACCACTACCAGTCGTCCACGGCACCCGAGACAAGAAGCTTACCTTATCATGGTGGCCGAAACCGAGAGCTCGGGCACGATTGAGCCACAGGATGCCGGGCTTGGTTCAAGACACCGAGAGCACCATGGAGCTTCTTGGCTGGCGAAGTCGAGAAGGTCAAGTGTGCCTCCTTATGCCTGAGGCACGCATGTGGTGGGAGAGAGTCAAAGCAAGAGGGCAATCAATCGGATGAAATGGATTGATTTTGAGACAGAATTCTACAGTTCTTTCGCCAAAAGATCACCAACAAGCACTACGAGGAGTTTATGGAGTTCAGACGGGTCTGCCGGTAGAGGAAGCGGTTAAAAGATTCAGAGGCTAGCTCATCTCGCCTGAACTAGTAAGTACAGAGAAGGAGCGAGTCGGACTAATGCTCGAATCTTGAGCACTGTGATATCACTTAATGTGGCGATGGGACTCATCACCCATGGAGAAGAGTTGGTCAAGAGAGCCTTAGTAGTGAGCACTACAGGCGGCATGAAGGCACAAAGAGAGCAACACAAGCCAATCAAGATGGAGACCAAGACTGGGGAAATCAGAAACCCCAGTCAAATAATCAGAACTGGAAAGGCAAGGGTACTAAAAGGAAGCAGTGGGATTCAGGAAGTAACCAGAAGGGAGGACCAGAAACCAAACAGACTAAGCTCCTTCCCTGTCCCAAATGTGGGAGAACACATCCAGGAGCCTGCCTCTTGGGTAAGACTGGATGTTATTCTTGTGGTCAAGAAGGACACATGGCCAAACAGTGTCCTAACAAGTTCAAAGCACCTCAGCCACAGCCAATACAATATGGAGCCAAGCCTCAACTACATTATATGCCTGCAACTCTGGAAGGACCTCAGATCAGTCAAGGAAGGTTGGAAGCTCCACCAATTCCAGCCTTTGACAATGCCAGAGTATTCTCCCTTACCAAAGAGGAAGCTGCTAGTGCCTCCACGGTCGTAACAGGTCAAGTAGTTATTTTTCAGCATATAGCTACTGCACTATTTGATACTGGGGCGACCCATTCTTTTGTATCCATACCTTTTGCCAAAGAATTACAGGTACCTACAGAAAGCATAAATTCCAAGTTCCTGACAACCCTACCTTCTGGGGAAGTCATGGAATCTAGTCAGTGGCTTCGGTCTGTACCAGTCAGAATTTCAGACCGAGAGCTATGTGTTAATCTGGTAGTCCTCGCTATGCAGGATTTCGATATCATTTTGGGTATGGATTTCCTCAGCAAGTATAGTTGACTGCCGCAGAAGAAAAGTAATCTTTAGTCGGAAGGTGAACCATCCTTTGAATTTACAGGAGTGCCAAAGGAAGACCCGAAATTCCTCTCTTCTCTCACACTCACCGGATGTTAGCTAAAGGGTGTGTTGGTTTTCTTGCATTCATTGTGAGTGCAAGAAGAAGAAAGACCTAAGCAGGAGGAAGTTCGGGTAGTCTGAGTATCCGAGGTATTCCCGGAAGAGCTACTGGACTACCTCCCAACAGAGATTGAATTGGTTCCTGGTACGGTCCAATTTCAAAGCTCCATATCGCATGTCTCCAGCAGAGCTAAAAGAGTTACAAGAGCAACTTCAGGAGCTACTTGACAAGGGTTTCATCCCTAGTCACTCACCATGGGAGCTCTGTGTTGTTTGTCAAGAAGAAGGATGGATCTATGCGGATGTGCATAGATTATAGAGCTCTGAATCAAGTGACTATCAAGAACAGGTATCCACTGCCCAGGATCGATGATTTATTTGATCAATTGAAAGGGGCAACAGTATTCTCCAAGATAGATCTGCGCTCTGGGTACCATCAGTTAAAAGTGAAGGAGAGTGATATACCCAGAACTGCTTTCAGGACCAGATATGGACACTATGAATTCGTGGTCATGCCTTTTGGTGTGACTAATGCACCTGCAGTCTTCATGGACTTGATGAATAGAGTGTTCAGAGAATACCTCGACAAGTTTGTCATTGTGTTCATAGACGACATTCTAGTCTATTCCAGAACTTCAGAGGAGCATGACACGCACTTGAGAATAGTTCTGCAGACCCTTCAACAAAAGCAACTTTATGCTAAATTCTCAAAGTGCAAGTTCTGGTTGGAACAGGTGGCATTTCTAGGTCACATTGTTTCAAAAGAAGGTATTCAGGTAGATCCAGCCAAAGTAGAAGCGGTCAGCAACTGGAAGAGACCCAAGAATGCCAGGGAGATCAGAAGCTTCCTTGGTTTAGCTGGGTACTACAGGAAATTTGTGGAGGACTTTTCCAGGATAGCCTCTCCACTTACAGCCCTCACCAGGAAGGACAAGAAGTTTGAATGGTCAGATAAGTGTGAGCAGAGTTTTCAAGAACTCAAGAGGAGACTGACCAGTGCTCCTATATTGACTGTTCCAGAGGATGACAAGAGTTTTGACATCTACAGTGATGCTTCCAAGATGGGCTTAGGAGCTGTACTCATGAAGGAAGGAAAAGTTGTAGCTTATGCTTCCAGACAACTCAAAGACTACGAAAAGAACTACCCCACTCATGATCTTGAGCTGGCAGCTGTGGTCTTTGCACTGAAACTCTGGCGACACTATTTGTATGGAGTCCAGTGTAGAATCTTCACAGATCATCAGAGTCTTAAGTACTTCTTCACTCAGAAGGACTTAAACATGAGACAGCGCAGGTGGCTAGAGTTGGTCAAAGATTATGACTGTGAAATCCTCTACCACCCAGGTAAAGCTAATAAAGTGGCAGATGCACTAAGCAGAAAGTCCAGTGCATCCTTGATGTCCTTATCATCATTAGCCCTGCCACTACAGAAGGAGTTGTCAGATTTCGGACTTGAAATTATTTATGGGCAACTTTCGCATTGACCCTAGAGTCAACCCCTTGAGGATATACAGAAAAAGCAAAGTGAAGATCCGGATATCCAAAAGATCAAGCAAGGAATACAAGAAGAAGGAAATTCAAAGTTTCGAGTGGAATTCTTTATCGGAAATCGCCTTTGTGTTCCCAATGATGAAGAGTCGAGAAAGAGAATTTTAGAAGAGGCCCATAGTACGCATTCTATGCATCCCGGTTCTACCAAGATGTACCAGACGTGAAAGCAGAAGTTCCGGTGGTCCGGACTCAAAGAGATGTAGCTAAATATGTAAGTACATGTCAGAGAGTCAAAGCAGAACACCAGAGACCAGGAGGAGTTTTACAACCTCTTCCAATACCAGAGTGGAAGTGGGAAGACATATCCATGGACTTCATAACAGGTCTCCCAAGAACCACAAATGGATATGATGCGATATGGGTGATAGTGGACAGATTGACCAAGTCTGCTCATTTTCTAGCCATCAAAGTGTCTCACTCTATAGAGCAGTTAGCACAGCTGTATGTTAAAGAGGTGATCAGACTTCACGGAGTTCCCAAATCTATTATTTCTGATAGAGATGGGCGCTTCACCTCTCACTTTTGGGAGTGTGTACAGACTGCACTAGGCACCAAGCTCAAGTTCAGCACAGCCTTCCATCCTCAGACTGATGGACAGACAGAGCGAGTAAATCAGATCCTAGAAGATATGCTCAGGGCTTGTGCACTAGATTTTAAAGGCAGTTGGTGCAAGTATCTGTGCTTAGCTGAGTTTGCCTACAACAATAGCTATCAGGCTACCATCAAGATGGCACCATATGAGGCGTTGTATGGTAGAAAGTGCAGATCACCTATATGCTGGCAAGAAGCAGGTGAAAGAAAAGAAATGGAGGTAGAGCTGGGTATTCAGACAGAGCTGATAGATGAGACCACTCAGGCCATTCAGAAGATCAGACAAAGAATTGAGATTGCCCAGAGCAGATAGAAGAGTTATGCTGACACACGCCGAAGGCCATTGGAATTTCAAGTAGGAGATTCAGTTTTCCTCAAGGTCGCTCCTATGAAGGGAGTGATGAGATTTGGCAAGAAGGGCAAATTAAGTCCTCGCTATGTAGGACCTTACCTGATCATAGAGAGGATTGGGAAAGTAGCTTACAGACTGGACTTACCACAAGACATGTCAGCAATACACAATGTGTTTCATGTCTCCATGTTAAAGAAGTGTCTCCATGACCCTAGCCAAGTGATTGAGCCTCAGTCAGTGCAGATCCAAGAGGATCTTAGTTATGAGAGTAGACCTACACAGATAGTGGATAGAGCAGTCAAGAGGTTAAGGAACAAAGAAGTGCCACTGGTGAAGGTCGTCTGGCAGAACCAGAAGCACGAGGAAGTCACTTGGGAACGAGAGGACAGTATGAGGCAGAAATATCCAGAACTATTCTAAGTTCGAGGACGAACTTTTTATAAGGTATGGGGAGTTGTAACGACCCAATTCTCCTTACTTTGAGTTCTAAATATCTTTGAAAATGTCTGAAAATGCTTTTAAAATATTCTAGGGATTTTTAGGAATTTTTAGAGTATTTTTATGCAATTTTTGGAGGTCGTTTAGTAGAGTTACAAAAAAAAAAAAGTTTTTGATAAAAAACGTTGAAGGGGAGACTCGAACCCAAGACCTTGACCCGAACCGAATCTCAGCCGAACCCAGCCCAACCAGCTGAGCTACAAGGTTTTTGTTAACCTTATAAGGAAAGAATTAAGTTTATAGCATAGTTAAGCGATATTTTAGAAACCGAAAATAAACTTTGAAAATAAAAGGTGCGCGGATAAGGATTCGAAGCCTAGACCCTTGGTTTGGTTGAGAGCCGACTAACCAACTGGACTGCGCGTGTTTTATTAACCTAGTATGGAGAGAAATAGATTTAAGCATAGTTGGAATCGAATTTAAAACTAAGTTATAAAGGGGTTAAGTGTTTACCGTGACCTAAACCTAAGTTTTCCTCTCTTTTCTCTCCCGACGGCGCGATTTTCTTTCTCGGGCGAAAAAGGGGCGACGGCACTAGGACTCGTTTCCGGCGGCCGGCGAGGACTTCTTTTCGGGAGTTGTTCGCGGATTCATGGTCTCCTCGTCAAGGAGAACACGCGGATAGGAAGGGATCGCCGAGACCTTCACTTCATCCAAACCGTAGAGCACTTCCCCTTCGGTTGTAAGTTCAAGAACCCAAGGTAAGTGCTTCTCACCTGCGGTAGGAGTAGCTCTCGGGGTTTTCGTTTGCGTTTTGTTGTTGTGTAATGAATAAGAGCAGTTTTTCATTCTAGCATATGGTTTTGATTCCAAGCCTTGCTTTAACAATTCGGTTTAAGACTAGGATCATGTTCCTTTGATACTTTTAGCACGGACAGAATGTTTTCTTGAGCACGGACAGAATGTTTTCCTTGAGTGTTACAACATGTTAATTTAAATGTATTTACCTTACATTTCAAGCATGTTTAAGTAGTCATATTTCCCTCAAGTCACAGCATGATCAAAGGACTGTTAAGGTTCAGAAATAAGTTGGTTTTACAATCTTGCTGTTCGAAATTTGTTGCTGCCGTGGGCTTGACCAAATTCATTTACTATGATCAAGTAGTTTTATTGCTGTTGAGCTTTGTTTTGAATATATACTTTTATACATCAGTGGAATATGGTTCTAGAACCCCTTGTATAATGTATATAAATGAAAGAAGTACAAGTAAAGCAATACTAAGTCACAATCTGATCTTGAATTTCAGAATTTAGAATCAAAGCACACTAAGTGCTTAGATAAATGCCAAGGCATTTTATTAGAAGAAGTATTTAAAGAAGGATATAAAGAAAAGTATTTTACTTTTAAAGGGCATGTACCGGACACAAGGTCCAAGGGATGGGCTCCAAGTTGCCCCTAGACATAAGGTCTAGAAGTGTCTTAATGGTTTTGGGATTAGCTACCTCAATTCTCATTAAGAAAGGCGCGCAAAGTGGTACAATGCCGGGCCCAAGTAAAGTTGAATATTATTTTAAAGTATAAAAGTATTAATTTGGAAACAAACAGAACAAGTTCTTTTATCTCAGTTGCAAATTCTAGCAAGTTAAATGGTTGTTTCCTTTAGAGATGCAGGATGTAGTTCTATATTGCTATTTTCATGTTGAGTATGTACTCCCTGTTTTCATTTATGCTTATGCATTCCTTATCGGATTTTGTGAGTAGAAAGCACTTACTAAGCTTTTAGCTTATAGATACTACTTTTTCCTCCTACTGCAGATATGGATAAAAATAAAGGAAAGGCTAAAGTGGCCTAGAAGAAGGCGACAAGGAGACATTGATGGTGTGTGTGTGGTGGCTGTTTATGGAAGCTTGGGAGTCTTGCTGAATTGTTATACCTGCTAGTGTTCTTTTATTTTCTGCAAAAAGAGAATTAATCTGAAATGCTAAGTTGTGTTTTAAATTACTTCATTTATGTGTTAGAATCAAATAATGGTTAAATGCTAAGTTCATTACTTCTTTATACTCTGCTGGAATGTCTAATTTCTGGAAAGATAAATCTGCTGGAAGTTCGGATTTGATTGTAATGCTAAGTTCATTACTTCTTTATACTCTGCTGGAATGTTTAATTTCTGGAAAGATAAATCTGCTGGAAGTTCGGATTTGATTGCACAGTAGCCTCACATGTATGCTAGTATCCTATAGGATTGTTTTATGGAAAGGAGTTGCAATTGAAGTTCAGTTTTGTTTTTAAATGCTTAGTAGTCTTATGTGAATGTTAGTATTCTATATGAATTTTGCTTAAATGGAAACTGTCACATGATTTACTTCTACCGCAGTGAAATTATTTCAATTGCAGTGAGTTGATATATATGAATAGCTAGGAATTTCCTGCATTCATGAAGTTTTATTCTGTATTCATGTGTTACACTTGTTTTCCTATGCTCGGTTTTTCTTTTATTACTGCTGGAAACCTAAATCGGCTGTGAAGTAGTGAACTCATCATTTATTTTGGACTGCCGTGAGTCCCTAATTGATTATAGTTTGCAACCTTTATTAGAAGGGTGAAGTGATATGCTAGTATTCCGTATTCATGTGCTACTGCTGGAGTTTTATTCTGCCGTGAGGATTAAATCTGTAGGAGTTCTTTTATCTTATGAAAGAAAAAAAAAATGTATCAAGAAATTTTATGCTACTAATTAGAGGCATGTTCTGATATATGATATGTTTTCCAATAGTTTAAAATATCTCTGGTCTTAAAGTAAGTAGTACAGTAGTTAGTAGAATCAGTAGCGGTCACCCTCAGAGTAGTAGTAAGGAGGGTGGTCGTTACAGGCAAGTACCTCTTGGGAGAATTTAGGAGTCACTTATCAGAAGTAGGGATTCAATCCCAACTAACTACACCTAGGTATATCCCAACAGAATGGTGTAGAAAAAGGAAGGTATAGGACTCTTATGGAAATAAGTAGATTGATGATGAGTTATTTAGAAAATTACCAAATTCATTTTAAGGATATACTCTGGAAACGGAAGTGAACATAGTACCTTCCAAAGTCAGAACTCTCTACTCATATAGAATTGCTGAATAGGTGTAAGCCTATTTTGAAGCATATTCGGATTCGGGTAGTCCATCACATATGCTGAAGAGAGACAATGATAAGTTGGACAGGAATTCACTTGTTTGTGGGTTATCCTAGAGAAATGAAAGTAGGTTTATAATCTTAAAAATCAGAAGGTTATTGTTAGCATCAATAACCGATTTTTAGAAAAGGACTATGTAATAAACCTCATGCTCATAAGTAAATTTGTTCTTAAGGAAATAATAAAGGACATGTCTAATCTAGTACCAACTGTACAAGATGAAATATCACAAGAAACTGCAACACGTATCACAAATGATACACAATTACAGAAAGTGCCTCATCGTAGTGGGAGGGTTGTTAGGCAACCTAAAAAGATTTATGTTTTGGGAGAGTTTTTGGACTCGATCCCTGGAGGACATGAACCTGATCTCCGGACATATGACGAAGCACTCCAAGATAAAGATGCAATATCTTGGCAAAAAGTAATGAATAACAGAATTAGAATATATGTATTCTAATAAAATCTGGAAGCTTATAGAACCACCAAATGGTATAAAAGCCTTTGGGTGTAAAAAGGTCTATATTAGGAAAAGAGGGATAGACAGGAAGGTAGAAACTTTCAAAGCAAGGCTAGATGAAAAAGGAAACTTTTTCACTGGTAGCCATGCTTAAGTCTATCCGGATTCTTTTATCTATTTGGCAAGTGGATGTCAAGACAGCATTCCTTAATGGAAGTCTTGAAGAAAACATCCATATAAAGCAACCAGAAGGGTTCATTGCAAAGGGCTAAGAGCATCTTGTGTGGAAGCTCAATTAGTCTATAGACTGAGGCAAAGCTTCAAGGTCTTGGAACATTCGGTTTATCAAAGTAATCCAGATCTATGGATTTAGTAACCGGTTAAGTCTTGTGTATACAAAAGATGTGATGGAAACGTGGTGGTATTTCTTGTACTATACTTAGATAACATTTTTGGTAGTTGGAAACAATATCAAAATGTTATCAGAAGTAAGGGTATGGTTGTCCAAACAATTCGATATAAAGGACTTGGGAGAATGTATATATTCTTGAGATCAAAGTAATAAGGGATCACAAGAAAAGAATAATTTACTTATCCCAAGCTTCATACATCGGAAAAATCCTTGCTTGTTTTAAGCATACAAAACTCCAAGAAAGGTTTCTTACCTTTTCAGGATGGAGTAACTTTATCTAAAGATATGTCTCTGTAGACTTCAAAGGAGATAAAGGAAATAAAGGCAGTTCTTTATGCTACGGGTGTTGGAAGCCTAATGTATGCTATGCACGAGATCAGAAATCTGTTTTGCCAAGGGCATAGTTAGCAGATATCAAAGTAACCCTGGACAAGGACAGTGGACTGCAGTAAAGCATATATTGTAGTACCTTAGAGGCACTAGAGATTATATGCTAGCTTACAAGGCAGTTAATTTAGTCCTTGTGGGTTGCATGGATTTTGACTTCCAATCGGATAGGGACAATAATAAGTCAACCTCGGGGTTTTGTGTTTACTTTAGGAGGTAAAGTCATAACTATGGAAGAGTGATAAGCATAGGTGTTTTTCTGGACTCCACCATAGAAGCTTAGTATATGGCAAGCCTCTGAGGTAGCCATAAAAGCTGAATGACTCAATAACCTCAAGATAGACTTAGATATGATTTCTGGTTTGTCCAAAAATTATTACAATTTATTGTAATAATGTTGGTGCAGTAGCAAACTCGAAGAAACCATAAGTCTATAAGGCAAGTAAACACAATAGAGCGCAAGTACCACCCAATACGAGGAATCGTATAAACGAGGAGAAGTTGTTGCTGCCTAGATTGCATCAGGTGATGACCTATAGATCCTTTCACTAAGGTCCTTAAGGCAAGAGCTTTTGATGGGCATGTTGAAGGGATGGGAATCAGATGTATGGCAGCAGATATGGCAGCTTAGTCTTTTAGTATAAGTGGGAGATTGTTAGAGTGTATACTAAAAGCCTAGCTTTTGGTATAAACATTTATCTAGAAATAAGAATCACATTGGTCAAATGTCTACATTTGTGATAAATGTAGTTGTTCAATTAATTTATATTGTAGATAACATGGTGTGTGGTGTCACACACAGAGGATCATGTTATCAGTACCTTATAAATTATAAACAGTAGCTCACGACCAAAATGGAAAGAAACAAACCATTAGAAGGTCGTAGTGTAATTAGGTATCAGTTTATCTTGACTGTATAATTACACTAGTACACTTAGAGTGTATTGAGTAGGACCATTTGAGGTCGCTTCTTTTATACTGATTTTATAAAGAAACAAAGACCTCGGTTATTATGGAAGTGTGTGCTCTTAATCCTAATATAATAACAAGCACATATATTTGATATTTATTTCTTTAATTTATCAATGGGTGAGATTTAGTTCGATGAATCAATAAGCCCGATAAGTTGGGAAATGGTATCACTTATAGTGTGTGTTGTTGATTATAGAAGGAAACTGTGTCCTAGAGATACTAGGTTGAGAATGTCCCCAAGAGGAGCTCATAAGGATTGTCATGTTAAACCCTGCAGGTGGACTTAGTCCGACATGACAATGAAGTTAAATGGTACTATTCTTGGAACTAGATATTAATTAAGTGAGTTGTCAGTAACTTACTTAATTAGTGGACATTTGTTATCTTAAACACAGGGAGACTAACACACTCATAATAAGAAGGAGCCCAAAAATATAATTTGGGATTGGCGCGGTAGTTCAATAATAATTCTCTAGTGGAATGAATTATTATTGATAAAATTAAGTTGTGTGTTCGGGGCGAACACGGGATGCTTAATTTTATCGGGAGACCAAAACCAATTCCTCCTCTCGGTCCCTATCGTAGCCTCTTAATTATAGAGTACTATACCCACCTATACCCACCTTCTTACCCATCCCATAGGGGGTCGGCCAAGCTAGCTTGGAGACCAAGCTAGGGCCGGCCATGTTTTGGTTCATGGGTGAATTCATGTGGCCGGCCCTAGCTTGAACTCAAGCTTAGGTGGTCGGCCCTATTAAAATAAAAAAGAATTTTATTTTTTAAAAATTTTCTTATGTGGATAACATGATTTAAAAGAGAGTTTAAAAATTTAAATCTTTCCTTTTATAAGATTCTACAAAAGATTAAGAGAAGAGTTAAATTTCTTTCCTTATTTGTAGATTAAAAGGTTGATTTTAATTTTGGTAAAAACTTTCCTTTTAATCATGTTCATGATTTAAAAAGAGAGTTTAAAAATTAAATATCTCTTTTATAAAGCTTCTACAAGGATTAAGAAAAGATTAGATATCTTTCCTTATTTGTAGATTGGAAGAGATTTTAATTTTAACTTTCTTTTTATCCACATGTTTAAAAGAAATATTTTAATTTATAAAATTTCCTTTTTATTGACCATCATGAAGGGAAAATTATTAGAGAAATTTTTTATAAAATTTCCGGAAATAAATTAGGAAAGATTTAATTCTTGATTGAATTAAATTTCCTTTGCTTGGTTTAAAGTGGTCGGCCATATTGTTGATGGGAACAAATTATTTTTAAATTTTCCTTATCAATGGCAAAAGAATTAAGGAAATTTTTATTTAAATTTCCTTATTTGCCAAGGCCAAGGATTATAAAAGAGAGGGTAGAGGTGCCTTTATGGTGAACAACTCTATTATTTTTCCTCTCTCTTTTTCTTCCTTGGTGTGGCCGGCCATCCTCTCCTCCTTTCTTCTCTTTGATGGCCGAACCTCATCCTTCTTGTGGAGACTCATATGGTGGCCGGATCAAGTTTAGAGAAGAAGAAGAAGAAGAAGGAGAGAAAGAAAGCTTTGTTTCTAGCATCCCTTGGAGCATGGTGGTGGTGGCCGAATCTCTTCATCCTAGAAGAAGTTTTGATGGCCGAAACTTGCAAGGAAGAAGAAGGTGCTTGGTGGTTCTCATCTCGGAAGATCGTTGCCCACACAACGTCCGAGGTTAGAAGAGGAATACGGTAGAAGATCAAGAGGTTTTTCTAAAAGGTATAACTAGTAATTTTTTTTTTCCGCATCATACTAGTTACTTTTGGAAATAATACTAAATACAAGAGGCATACGATTCTAGAGTTTCGAATTTGTTTTCGATATAGTGTTCTTTTGTTTTTCTTTTCCTTGTGATTTGATTGTTCTTTTCGGTTAACCTAAAGTTATTTTAGGAAATTAAATATTAGTTTTCCATAAAAGGTTTTGTCTAGTCGGTGGTGGTTGCTCCCATATCCAAGAAGGTCATGTGCCTCGCCACGTCAGTACTGGGAACCAATTATGGAAATTAATATTTAATGGAATTAATAACTTAAGGTGATTTGGGTCGAACGTGTTAAGTTCCGCAGGAGACCCAAGTCAAAACCTAAAAGAACGAATAGATTAAGTTTTGGATCAAACGTGTTAAGTTCCGCAGGCGATCCAAAATTTAATTTAAAAGAACACATGGTAGCTAGGAAAAGGTTCAGACATTTGTACAAAATTTTTGTACAGTGGAACCTTTAGGTTTTCCGGGTAGCAACCAGCATACTTCTCATGGAGAATTAATGGTGGTCGAATCTAGCTTGGAGAAGAAGGAGCTTGGTGGTTCTCGTCTCGGAAAATCGTTGCCCACACAACGTCCGAGATAAGAAGAGGAATACGGTAGAAGATCAAGAGGTTATTTTGCTTACAAAGAAAGGTATAACTAGTAATTATTTTTCGCATCATACTAGTTTTCTTTGTATAGTTATTTATGGAAATACCAAACACAAGCGACATATGATTCTAGAGTTTTTGAAATAGTTTTTTTTTCGATTTTGTGTTTTCTTCTTTTTCGAATTTGTGATTCGATTGTTCTTTTTGGTTAACATAGAGTTATTTAAGGAAATAAATATTAGCTTTCCTTAAAAGGTTTTGCCTAGGTGGTGGTGGTTGCTCCCATATCCAAGAAGGCCATGTGCCTCGCCATGCAGTCCTGGAAGCCAATTTTGGAAATTAATATTTATGGAATTAATAACTTAGGTAGATTTGAATCAACAATATTAAGTTCCGCTTGCGATTCAAATCTAAACCATTAAGAACAGATAAGTTAAATTTGGAATCAATGATGTTAAGTTCCGTCTGCAATTCTTAATTTAAATTCTAAATAACACAATAGGTTATTTAAGGAAAGGTTTGACACTTGTACAAAAAAATTTTGTACAGTGGAACCGATACGATTTTCTTAGACTAACCAACAATCCATGGCCACCTGGTTGAAGCGCTGGATATAAGCTCGGAGCGTCTCCCTCGGGCCTTGTTTTATAGCGAACAAGCTGACGCTGGTCTTCTGGTAGCGCCTACTGCTCGCGAAATGATGAAGGAAAGCCGTGCGGAATTCTTTGAAGCTTGTGATCGATCCGTCCGGCAGCCTCCAGAACCACTGTTGCGCCGATCCCGAAAGGGTGGTGAGAAATACCCTACACTTTACACCATCTGTATATTGATGTAAAGTGGCCGTGTTGTCGAACTTACCCAGATGGTCATCCGGGTCGGTGGTCCCGTTATATTCTCCGATCGTCGGGGGTGTGTAGTGCTTTGGCAGTGGATCCTGAAGAATGGCTTCGGAAAACTGTCGATTGATCCGCTCGGGGGATGACTCAGCCCGAGGCGCCTTCCCCTTCATAGCATCCCGTACGTGCGCTTCATCTGATGACCCTTGATTGGCCTGGGCCAGTTCGGACGGAGTCTGGAATAATGCCCGATGAAACGGAATAGGGGCGGGCGGCGCATTCCCTGGAGTGCCGGTCTGACCTTTATTCTGCGCCCATGTAGAGTATTGCTCCGGTCGGTCTTCCTCCGTCGCTCGGCCACCTGACGTCGAAGTTGCCTGTTGTGCCAACCTCTCGGCTAGCACCTTCTGTTGCTGCTGCTCCACGATTTTTGCCGCTCTTGCCTTAATAAGGGCGTCGAGCTCCTCCGGAGAGAGTGTTACGGTGTGTGGTCGTCCAACTCCTTCCATCTTCTCTGCTCGGATTCAGGTGCGTTCCCACAGACGGCGTCAATTTGATCCTGTCCGAACTATGAGTTGATGAAAGCTGGGGACATGACACTCTCTGCTGACTCCGCGTAGATGCCGGGATGAGGTGTACCTCCGACGAACCTGCAACAAAGCCGAGTCGGGAAGGGGTTCCCGGCGACGACCCTCCGATACTCAAGTCAGGCGGGAAGAAAGTTGAAGCAAGATAAGGAGAATTGTAGCTACAGTATATTTGATTGCATACCTCCGTCGAAGTCTGGGGGTCCTTATATAGGTCCCCGGGGAGGCGTGTGCACGTCATCGATGCGCGCACGTTTCCCCAAACATACCTCGAAATGGATGTGTTAGAAAAGCACGTCTAACGTCATACCGCAACCGTTCGAACATATCTCTGACATGACAGTGGAAACTTCCACCGTACGATTTTCTGTCTGGTCCGGCTGTCGACCATGCTGTCTGTCGACGGCACATATCTCGAGAAGGATATCTCTGGCCGTCCCCTTTGTACTCTTCTGCTTCTGTCTTTTATCGGGCCGAGCGGGAGAGACGCTCGGTCATACTGGTGGGGCCGAGCGAGATCTCACCTCGACCATACTGGTCGTTCGCGGGGGGGGGAGGCAGGGCCGAGCGAGTGGGCCGCTCGGTCATATGCTGGGGTGAATAGCGTCTACGTTGGCCTACGGCCCGAGCGGCCGCTCGGCCCAATCAACTGGCGTATGTGGATTCCTGAGTGTCGGAAACTCGAACCTTAGCCGAGTTATCTCCTTGCCGACCTGGCCTTCTGCCGAGGTCGATCGGCAAGGTGGCCTCCCACTCTGCTCACCTTTTACGTCGATCGTATCGACCTTGACCTCCACATGTCATTAACCTCTGTCCATACGGGACCTCTCCTTTGCTACTTGATCATACACTATACTAAATCCCTATCCAATGTAAATCCTAAATTCTTTTCATTTTTATGTTCTTTTCTTTTTCCCGATCCCATGATAACTTAGACATCAAAAGGGCTTTACTGGAGCAACTCCCGACGAGCCCTTTGAAACGTGTTATTCTCATAAGGGTCAACTATGTCACAAGAAGCCGGCATCATCATCCTATGATGCGACAAATTTTGACTGTATCAATAAAAAAAAATGAAGGTATGACTGTACAAATCTTAAATTATTTTCATCTTCCACCTTCTTTTTCTTTTCTCAATCCTACGATGACTTAGACATTGGAAGTACTTCATCGAAGTAACTCCCGACGAGTAATAGCGGATTCAGAAATTTAAGTATGAAGGGTCGATTATTATGTAGAACAAGAGAGAGTA
Organism: Zingiber officinale; assembly: GCF_018446385.1. Classification (NCBI taxonomy): domain Eukaryota; kingdom Viridiplantae; phylum Streptophyta; class Magnoliopsida; order Zingiberales; family Zingiberaceae; genus Zingiber; species Zingiber officinale. The sequence continues at coordinate 150,057,360 of NC_055988.1, forward strand.
TCCTCTATCTTCACCGGTGTAATCCCATAATACTAGGGGTTCCATAGCCGTTAAGGGGAGGGGGTGACCGCCGATGCCACCACCGCCCCTCGATTGGATCCACCCCTCCCGACAAGTCCTCTGATACGTGTTACTCTTGTAGAGATGCCAGAAGAAAACATCGTCATCAACATCGTATGATGTGATATATTTTTACCATATCAATGAAGATAAAGAAGGTATGTCCACACAAATCCTAAATACTCTTCATCTTCTACCCTCTTCACCACAATGACTGAGAGACTTTGCTGAAGCAAAATTTTTAACGTATCAGTAAAAAAAAAGTATACCTACACAAACTCTAAATGCTCTTCATCTTCTAGCCTCTTTTCTTTTTCTTGATCCCACAATGACTTGGGTATCAAAGGGAATTCGTCAGAGCAACTCTCGGCGAGTCCTCTAACACGTGTTATTCTCACAAGTCAACTATGTTACAAGAAGAAGACATCGTCATCAATATCGTATGATGTAACAAATTTTTACCGTATTAGTAAAAATAAGAGGTATATGCTCGCACAAACTTTAAATTCTCTTCATCTTCTACCCTCTTTTCGTTTTCTCGATCCCATGATGATTTAGGCATCGGAGAGATTTCACAAAAGCAACTCCCGACAAGTCCTCTGATACCTGGTGTTATTCTTGCACAGACAACCACATCATAAGAAGGCATCATCAACATTGTATGATGCGATCGTATCAGTAAAAAATAGAGAGGTATACCCATACAAACTCTAAGAGCATATCCAATGTAAGCTTCATGAAATGTTTGTAAAATTGAAAAAGCTTAATAAAATTTTTTTTATGATTGTGTAGGTGAGATTTGGAGTTTTTAATTCAAAGGTTGGGTTGAGTTTTTAAACCTGTTTTTTTCTCTTGAAAAAAAAAAAATTAATCAGGTTGAGTAACGTCGAGCCTGGGGTGACCGAAATGATATCACAGAAGTTTCCCACCGGACACCAGGGTAAATCGAGAAGCACTCGCAGCGGGCAGTCCAGGAGCTCAGCATCCTTTAGTTGCGTGCCACATTTGAAGGAAAAATTTCTATAAATTCACCATAACTAGGATTCGAACCGCGGATACTTGGGTAATAATCTGGATGTTCTATCACTACACCATAGTCCCGAGATTATTTTTTTCTCTTGAAGGTGGAGTACATGATTGACCATTTCCAAATAATTTAAAAAAATATTTAATGAAACATTTAATTATAATATTTTATTTCATAAATAGTTAATAATAATTAAAATGATATTTTTTGTTTTTGAAAATAAAATATTTGAGATAAATTAAAAAAATATAGAAATGACTATAATTAATTAAAATAATAAAATTATTAATTATAAATTAAATTAAATTAAAATCATAAATTAATTAAAATATCAAATGAAAATTATATAGATATATTAAATGAAAAAATAAACAAAAATATATAATTTATAAATAAGGATAAAAAAATTGTATGAAAGTTTTTTTTTTTGATTGTGGAGATAATAGTTAGTGTTTATATTTATGATGTGACATATTAAAAATTATAAAAAAAAATTATTTAGAGGTTTAATCATTGGAGATGTCTTAAATATTTTTATACATGTGATCTGACAAATTAGGAACTAAAAAAAAATTATTGAAAAATTTAACCATTAAATATGTTCTAAGTTCTCTTCATCTTCTACCCTCTTGTCTTTTCTCGATCTCACATTAATGACTTAAACATTATGGTGGCAAAAGGCGAATACACTTGCTCTCAGCGTCTTCGTCAATCCGTCTCAGGATCAACAAGTAGGAGATAAATCACGGACGGTTACTAGCCTTTGAAATAGTGACTAACACATAAAAGAGATATTTATCTCGACTTTATCTAGATTCAAATCTCAGATTTTATAATGATAATACTTCATACATTAACCATTAGACCCATCCAAAGAGACTAATGACTTAAACATCATGAAACAGAAAGACATTGTCATCAACATCGTATGATTTTACCGCATCAATGTCGATTCGAGATATTTAATTCGTGTCCTAGTCAAGTCAGAGAACCACACCACTTGAGGTGAAGTTGGACCATTTTGTGAGCGTGCTAGATGTTAGTGGACGGTTAGGTGGCACTGACTTTCTATATGATAAAAATTAAATCCACGTCTCAAGTCAATAATGCAAAAATGTGAAGTGCACCAAGAAAGCACCATACTGCACCTCAAATGATGCGACTTAATAAAAGCTTTGCTCGCCACATATACACGTGCGTGTCAATTTAGTGCCCATCACATTGTCATTACTCATGTATTTATCATGTGCGTTGTTCATGCCTGTACCTATAAAACATGAAACACAATCTTGAGATCAATTTCTAATAGGTACGAAGATATGTTAGTAGGTGTCTGATTTTTTTTTCATATAAAGGATTATTGAATTAAGACAACCGCCCCTTAAAATTTATCTTCTTCTAAAATGTACGAGGTCGTCCTAAAATTAAAGAACCATTAAGATGACGACATGCAACACGCCTGAGACCTCGATTAACGCTCTCTTGTTATGAAACACATTTATTTCTTATCATCTTTTAAAGTTAGGGAAAAAAAATTTTAAACCTTAATATTTTTTTAATTAAAAACTATTATTAAAGACAGAACAAGGTCGCATAATAATAACTTTATTTTTACCAAACCTCACTTCTTTATCAATAAAATTTAAAAAATAAAAATTATTTTATATTAAACTTTCAAACATAATTTATTAAAAAATATATATTATCTAATAAATATTTTTAATTAAATAAAATAAGTTAAATTTTGTCAATAAAATATTAAAAATACTAACTAATTTAGCAGTAATAAATTATTATGATACTATTAATATATATTATAATTGCTATTTTTTTAAAAAAAATATGATCAATTTTAACTTTAATGAAAAAAAAGTCTTGATATAATAATAAAATTATTATTTGTGAACTAGAGGTAATAGAACTTCAAATATGCTTCTGGCTTTCAAAAGTATTTTTTTAAAAAATATATTTAATTTTGGTTAGTAAATTAAAATTTTGCCAATAAAAAAATAAAAATTATGGATCAAATTTTAATAATCATAAAAATTAAAAATATCAATCAAATTTAACTTTGACAGTAAAAAAAATAAAAACTAACAAATTTAACTTTAATCTATGAAATATTAAAAATTATTGATCAAATATAAAAAATTAAAAATTATTAACTAAATTAAATTTGGCTAATATAAAAATTAAATTTACCAATGAAAATATATGACTAAAATTTATTTTAACCATAATTTTAAATATTTAATATCAAAACACATATTTCTAAATTAATATTTATATTTAATTATATATTTATATATAAAATTTGGTGGGCCCCAATATAATATAAGCCCTAGGCATTGAGCTGACCCTGTATATAATCCTTTTGTATTACCAAATTTCATCCTTTATTATATTATCATTTATATTTAAATAAATTATATATTATTTTATCATTATCGTTTTTTTTATTTTTCTCTTTTTTATTTAAATTTATATTATTTAATGTACATATTTATTATAATATTATATTATTTAACCGAAATATTTATTATATATGGTCTTATCTAATGCTATCCTATATATTCAGATACAATCACCTCCTAAAATAAATATTTAAATTCATCTAGTAAGCGGAAATCAGAGGATGGATCATAGAGATTGATTGATTGATTGATTTAGATGAGCTCTATCTATTTATTAGGTGAGGTCTATCTAAATTCATCAATAAATGTAATGATTTAAACTCTGAACTATAAAATATAATAAAAAAAATATGCTAATCATATTTAGGGCAAAGTCTAGACGATAATTAAAAAATCAAACAAAAAATATTCATATTTTATTTAAAAAAAATATCTCATGAAGATTATTTCTTTCTTTCTTTCTTAAAGACTCCTCCAAATTCAATTTTTTTTGCACAAATCTATAAACTTTGTCATCTGGTTATAAAATATCCTACAAAAGGTCAACATTGTCAAAGTGCCATTTAAGATTTATTGTTTTTTTGTAAACAGAAAATGCCCATTCTGCCCTAAACACAACCTATAAAAAAATCAACTTTTGGTAAAAAATAAAAAATAAAAAATAAATAAAAAATAAAAAATAAAAAATAAAAGTAAGATTAAAAAAACAAAAAATAAAGTCCCTCCTGGATCCTCTGTTCTAGTCCGATTAACTCAAAAAAGCGCTATAAATAATTTTTTTATAAGCTAAACATCATGATAACTACGTTAATTTATTCATAAACGTATAAATATTTATTTATTTTTTAGCAAAAATAAAAATATTCTTTTTTATTAGAATGAGGTCTTTTTTATTTATTATAAAAACAATTATTCATCTCATCTCAACCTGTTTTTATTTCTAAAAATATATGATTATGTGTTATTAGACTGTTGTAATAATTATAATTTCATGACTATTATAATTATAGTTGATATAATATAATACTATATAATATTGATCAGTATTAATAAAAATAAACCATGTATAACTATATTATAAAAATTACGAAGTTCTCATACCTGCTATAATTTAATATTATCTAATTTTAACCAAAGATAACATATTATAATTTTATAAGGTGCGTTTGATTAGGGGTTATCCATGATAACCTTGGTTATCCATCCAAGGTTATCAATAAAAACTTTGTTTGGTTTAGGTAATCGATGATTCCCGAATAATGCTTCATGCCTGACACGTCAGCAAAAGAGGGCATGCAATCAGGAATCGGAAAACCTCGGAAAACTGAGGTTTTTCTTGATTCCGGGGTTATCGATTTTTTTTTACCCAAAAAATACTTTCGGATAAAAGAAAAATGTTAAAAAAAAAAAAGTAAAATGTAAAGAAAAAACATGAAAAATATAAAAAATATAAAAAACGTATTTTTTTTAAAAAAAAATAAAAAATCATTAAAAAATAATTAAAAATAAAAAAATGCTAAAAAACTTTAAAAAAATTAAAAAATAGGAAAAAACATTAAAAATTAAAAAAAACATAAAAAATAGAAAAACCATTAAAAATAAAAAAATACAAAAAACATAAAAAAGGAAAAAGAAAAAGCGTAAAAAATTTAAAAAGCAAAAAATGTAAAAAAAAATTAAAAATTGAAAAATGTAAAAAACCCTAAAAATTTTAAAAAACCTAAAAAATTAAAAAATTAAAAAAATAACAAATTAAAAATTAACAAATTAAAAAAAATAAATAAATAAATTTAAAAACATAAAAAAAACAAAATAAAAAAATAAAAAATATATATATAAATAAAAAAACATGAAAATATAGTAAAATATAATAAAGTTTAAATAATAATAATAATAATAATAATAATAATAATATTATGTATACTTGGTTTTGCAACTAAGGGTAATTTAGTAAAATATTAAACTAGATTATTCATTAAAACCTTCAAACAAACATGTTTTTGTTACGTTACATAGATTGAACCAAACAACATTTTGTTATATTTTATTTCCCATAATCTTGGTTATATGATTACCTGGTAATCACATAACCAAGGTTATACATAATAACTTGAACCAAACACACCCATAGATCACATAATTTTAATAATATAATATTGACCAATATTAATTAAAGATAGAAGGTTTATATTATAAAAAAAATATGAATCAAATAATATCAAACCATAAGTCTATAATAAATAAAAGTACGCTCGGGGAGTATTTGTAGGATTTTTTTTTCAAATAAATATTTATAGGAATTTTTCCTCTAAATGAGAGGCGCAATTAAAGGATACTGGACTTCTACGCTAGCTGTCACGTGCGCTTTTTAATTTATCCCGATGACAAGTGAAAAATTTCGGTGGAACCGAATTGGTTATCCTAGAAATAGTTAATGAAGTTAACTGAGATTATTATTTTTTTTATTTTTTAATAAATAAAAGTGCTATGAAAAAAATTAAAATTTTCTAAATTATAACAATTATGAGTCATAATAATAATAATATATTAGTGTTAATAAGATTGAAGTTTTTAATGTTGTGGTAGGAATGAGATGATGCTGTGATAATAAATGAAAAAGAAAACCTTTTTTTTCTTTTGTGATTTTTGCCTTCCTTAATGAACTTTATGGGTCAAACTCCTATAAATCTCATCCCTCATGGCACTTGGGCAGAGCTAGAGACACAGAGCACCAAGAAAGTGGGAGAAGAAGAAAGTTAGTTAGCATGGTAAGATCTCCATGTTGCGAGAAGGCTCACACGAACAAGGGAACTTGGAGTAAAGAAGAAGACCAACGCCTCATCGCCCACATCAAGGCCCACGGCGAAGGTTGTTGGCGCTCTCTCCCCGCTGCCGCTGGCCTCCTCCGGTGCGGCAAGAGTTGCCGCCTCCGGTGGATCAACTACCTCCGGCCTGACCTCAAGCGCGGCAACTTCTCTAAGGACGAGGAGGATCTCATCGTCAGCCTCCACGCCGTCCTAGGCAACAAGTAAGCATCTTCACCATCTTTGCAATCGTTAAGTAATCATCCAATAAAAGAAAACATTCTTTTGTTACTTTCGATATATAGATGGTCATTGATAGCTGCTAGACTTCCGGGGAGGACGGACAACGAGATAAAGAACTACTGGAACACACACATCAAGAGGAAGCTACTTAACAAGGGAGTGGACCCGATCACGCACCGGCCGATCGACCGGCCATCCGACGAAGTGACCAAGTGCCCGGACCTCAACTTGGAGCTGTGCATGAGCCTCCCAAATTCGCAACAAGAGGCCAAGCGCACCGTGCTAAGCAGCAACAGGAAGGAAGGGACCTTCTTCAGCACTGCAATGTTGAACTACAAAGCCTTCAGATGAAGTAAATCTTTAGAAAAGAAAATTTGTGGGTTTTAGAATTCAAACAAAAAATTGCTCTTAAGTGTTAAGTTGAAGATATATAGTTTGTGATAATAGAAGAGTGAGATAATAGAAAATCTCCCCATTTGTGGGAAGATAAAGAATTAGGTGGATAAGGCAAGAAGGCAAAAGTATTTTTTTAATTAATTACTTAATTAATAAATGCAAGAAACATAATTAATGGCAAGCATAATCTATGAATATCTTTGAAGAAAATGCACATGCAAAACAAAGAAAGAGAGAGAGGTGCCTTTCACATACTCAGCACTTTCCACAAGATTAGGTAGGGAGGGCCCAAAACCTTCTTTATCTTCTTTTATTTGAAAATTATATTAATAATTATAAAAGGTGGATGCATGATTAAGCCATTCAATTGATTAAGCCAACAATATTTATATGAGCAAGTAGTTATTATAAAGTAGGTGTGAGTGATTAAAGAAACCTAAGAAGCATGAATAATAATAAAAAGTAATCATTAATAATAAAAAAAATACATAATAAATTCTCCATCTCTAAACTAAAAAGGGCCCAATATGTGTTCTTTTCAAGATTAAATTCATACATACCTAAAGGGACTCACCTTACAATAATAGAGTTGACCCTATCTTTTGTCTTCCCCTTTAAATTAAGGAATATATGTTCTCAACATCTCATAAATGATTAAGATCATATATATCAATAAAGGATCTCTAAATATTGATAAAGAACTGTCTATAGAATACCAAACTCAAGTGTGTATTCATGGAATCATGGTAATATAATGCCAAACTATGCACTTGTTTCAACAGTAGTAGTAAGCACCAACTTAGATCAGGATTGTTGCAACCTGAACAACATTATGTTAAACACAAATGTCAAAGGAAAGCTACAGCAGATATATTCCACAACCAGACATAATTACTCACGTAAGAAGCAGAAATATCTACCAGTTGGTGTGCTAATAACTTGTATGATCACTTTCAATGATCACCATACGACACTTGGATAGACACTTGGATTTGAGTTTGCAAATAGTTTGCGGATAAACTCTCCTCTTATGCATCATCTTTTTGTTCTATCCAGAAAATTATAACTCCACCTGCAAACTGTGACGCATTAGCAAATCTATTCTTCCAAGCTACAGCCAATACACAATGTCTAAATAAGATTGCAGAGAGTTCCCTGCAGACAACATGCTGATGCAACTGAATGGCCCTGTTACTCATTTTCCTGACACATGGTGGACAACTGCAGGAAAGTCATTGCTCAAGGAAGTTCTCAGTGGACATCGCTGGTACAAGCTTGAAAAACACCTACCATTACTGATTTTTTTTTTTTTTGGTTTTTTTTCCAAAGCATAGATTGACAGAATCAGGTTAAAACAGCAGCATGCGTCCAAATGAAGTAAAGCTGACATTTATTGTTGGTTATATTATTACCTTTAATTGATGGACTTACTTATAAGTTGTATTTATAAGTTGTACGTATGATTTAAACTAAACCCATTAAACGGATCAAACTTAATCTTATAAGATGTGGCTTGAATGTGCAGACCGATAGCCTGATTAGTTATCATCAATCTATGAGTTGATAACAGATACTATAAAAAAATTACAATTTAGTGACAAATATTTGTGACAAAAATTATTTGTCGCAAATTTACGACAACTTTTGCGACAAATAAAGAACTTGTCGTAGATTAGCAACAACGTTTGCGACAAAAACAATTTAGTCGGCAATCAACAACAAACTAATATTCGTTGTAAACTTTATTGGAAATTAGCAACGAACTAAAATATTCGTCGCAAATATTGCGACGAATTTAGGATTTGTCGCAATTTTTGCGACGAATTTAGGATTTATTACAATTTTACGACGAATTTAGGATTCATCGTAAAAAATTATTTGTTTCAAGCGTCGAGAATTCTGAATTTATATATAAAAAAACTCAAATCTACTACGAATTTCAAAATTCGTCGTAGATTGTAAATATTATTTTTTTAGAAAAAGAAACTTTTCGGGGCCGGTTGAGGTACCTAAAGAGTTTGGAATGAGATGAAAGTAGTTCCTGTGAGTTTCTAAAAATCCCCTGATCATATAGATGCTCTCAAATATAAATTTTATCCAATATATTGAGATTATTGATTTTATGAAGGTGATTAACATTTTTCGGACTCCATCGAGATAAAACACCGGTGGGTAAAATTAGTGGTTGAGGACATTATAAAATCAAGAGAATTTTAGGAACGTAACCAATAGGAACTGGTTTCATTTCATTCCGACCTCTCTAGATACCTCAACTGGCTTCGAAAAATTTAAACTTATATATAAAAAAACTCAAATCTGCGACGAATTTGGAAATTTTCGTCGCCGATTCTGCGATGAATTTTGAAATTCATCATCGATTCTGTGACAAATTTTGAAATTCGTCGCAGATCTACAACGATTTTAAAATTCGTCGTAGATTTGAGTCTTCTTTTATATAGCGACGAATTTTGAAATTCATCATCGATTCTGAGACAAATTTTGAAATTCGTCGCAGATCTACAACGAATTTTAAAATTCGTCGCAGATTTGAGTCTTCTTTTATATAGCGATGAATTTTGAAATTCATCATCGATTCTGAGACAAATTTTGAAATTTGTCGCAGATCTACAACGAATTTTAAAATTCGTCGCAAATTTGAGTCTTCTTTTATATATAAATTTAAATTTTCTTAGGCTAGAGAGCTTGAAATGAGATGAAACTCATTCCTATGGATTCCTAAAATTTTCCTTATCATATAAATGTCCGTAAAAAATAATTTGACCCATTATATTTATTTCTAATTGCCTAAATCAATTATGAGCTCGTAAAACTTAATTAAATTTCTATGCAAACATATAAATTAACAAGTCACACATATTTTGAAATATCCGAAGACGGTTGAGGTACCTAAAGAGGTCGGAATGAGATGAAACCAATTTCTATGGGTTCCTATAAATCCCCTGATTTTACAAATGTCGTCAACCACTAATTTTACCCTACTGGTGATATTTTTTTACCTCCAAGATATCCGAAAAACGTTAATCACATTTATAAAATTAATAATCTCAATATGTTGGGTAAAATATATATTTGAGGGCATCTATGTGATTAGGAGATTTTTAGGAACACATATGAACTAATTTCATCTCATTCCGAGTTCTCTTGGTACCTCAACCAGCCTAAAAAAATTTAAATTTATATATAAAAAAAGACTCAAATCTGCGACGAATTTTAAAATTCATTGCAGATCTGTGACGAATTTCAAAATTCGTTGCAAATTCAGCGACGAATTCCCAAATTCGTTGTAGATTTGATTTTTTTTTTTTATATATAAATTTAAATTTACCTTAGCCAGTTGAGATACCTAGAGAGCTCAGAATGAGATAAAATCAGTTTCTATGGGTTTTCTATAAATCTCTTGATTTTACAAATGTCCTCAACCACTAATTTTACCCCACCGATGATTTTTTTTTTTTTTAACTTGAAGATGTCCGAAAAATGTTAATCACCTTCATAAAATTAATAATATCAATATATTGGGTAAAATTTATATTTGAGGGCATCTATACGTTCAGGGGATTTTTAGGAATCCATAGGAACATGTTTCATCTCATTCTGAGCTCTCTAGCTACCTCAATCGACCTTGAAAATTTTAAATTTATATATAAAAAAACTCAAATTTACGACGAATTCCAAAATTCATCGCTGAATCTATAATGAATTTCAAAATTCGTTGCAGATTTAAATCCTTTTTATATATTAATAAGAAATTTTCTTAGCCCGATTGAGGTACCTAAAGAGTTTGGAATGATTCATATGGGTTCCTAAAATCCACTGCTCATATATATGCCCTCAAATATAAATTTTATTCATTATATTGAGATTATTGATTTTGTAAAGGTGATTAACATTTTTCGGATATCGTCAAGATAAAAAAAAACACCGATGGGATAAAATTAGTGGTTGAGGACACTTATGAAATCAGGGGAATTTTAGGAACATAAAAGAACTAGGTTCATCTCATTCCGAACTTTCTAGATACCTCAATCAGCCAAGAAAATTTAAATTGATATATATAAAAAAGACTCAAATCTGCGATGAATTATAAAATTCATCGCCGATTCTGCGACGAATTTTGGAATTTGTCGTAAATCTGTGACGAATTTTAAATTTGTCATAGATTTGAGTCTTTTTTATATAAATTTAAATTTTTCTGGGCTGGTTGAGGTAACTAGAGAGCTCGGAATGAAATGAAACTAGTTCTTATGGGTTCCTAAAATTCCCCTAATCATAGAAATGCTCGTAAAAAATAATTTGACCCATTATATTTATTCCTAATTTCCTAAATTAATTATGAGCATGTAAGACTAAGCTAAATTTCTATACTAATATATAGATTAACAAGTCACACTTATTTTGAAATATCCGAAGATGGTTGAGGTACCTAGAGAGGTTGGAATGATATGAAACTATTTCCTATGAGTTTTTATAAATCCCCTGATTTTACAAATGTCCTCAACCACTAATTTTACCCCACCGGTGATTTTTTTACCTCGAAGATCTCCGAAAAACGTTAATCACCTTCATAAAATTAATAATCTCAATATGTTGGGTAAAATTTATATTTGAGGGCATCTATATGATCAGAGGATTTTTAGGAACTCATAGAAACTGATTTCATCTCATTCTGAACTCTCTAGCTACCTCAATCGACCCAGGGAAATTTAAATTTATATATAAAAAAAGACTCAAATTTGCGATGAATTTTAAAATTCATCAAAGATTTGTGACAAATTCCAAAATTCATCGCAGAATTAGTGACGAATTTCAAAATTTATTGCAAATTCAGTGACGAATTTCTAAATTCGTCGCAGATTTGAGTTCTTTTATATATAAATTTAAATTTTCTAGGGCTGGTTTAGATACCTAGAGAGCTTGGAATGAGATGAAATCAGTTTCTATGGGTTCCTATAAATTTTCTAATTTTAGAAATGTCCTCAACCACTAATTTTACCCCACCAGTGATTTTTTTTACCTCAAGGATATATAAAAAATGTTAATCACCTTTGTAAAATTAATAATATCAATATTTAGGTAAAATTTATATTTGAGGGTATCTATATGATCAGGGGAATTTTAAGAACCCATAGGAACTAGTTTCATCTCATTTCGAGTTCTCTAGCTACCTCAATCGACCCCAAAAAGTTTAAATTTATATATATAAAAAACTCAGATATGCAACGAATTCCAAAATTCGTCACTCTGAATCTGTGACGAATTTCAAAATTTGTTGCAAATTAAGTCTTTTTTTTATATATTAATAAAAAAATTTTCAAGGCCGGTTAAGGTACCTAGAGAGTTTGGAATGAGATGAAACCAGTTCCTAAAGGTTCCTGAAAATCCCTTGATCATATATATACTCTCAAATATAAATTTTACTTAATATATTGAGATTATTGATTTTATGAAGGCGATTAATATTTTTTGGACATCCTTAAGATAAAAAAAATCACCGATGGGGTAAAATTAGTGGTTGAGGATGTTTATAAAATCAAGGGAATTTTAGGAACATATAGGAATTTGTTTCATCTCATTTTGAGCTCTCTTGGTACCTCAACCAACCCAGAAAAATTTAAATTTATATATAAAAAAGACTCAAATTTGCGATAAATTTTGAAATTCGTCATTGATTCTGCGACGAATTTTGGAATTCATCACAGATTTGCGATGAATTTTAAAATTTGTCACAGATTTGAGTCTTTTTTATATATAAATTTAAATTTTCCTGGGTCGGTTGAGGTACCTAGAGAGCTTGGAATGAGATGAAATCAATTCTTATGAGTTCTTAAAATTCCCCTGTCATAGAAATATCCATAAAAAATAATTTGACCTATTATATTTATTCCTAATTTCCTAAATCAATTATGAGCACGTAAGACTTTGTTAAATTTCTATACGAACGTATAGATTAACAAGTCACACTTATTTTACAAATGTCCTCAACCACTAATTTTATCCCACCGGTGATTTTTTTACCTTTAATATGTCTGAAAAACGTTAATCACCTTCATAAAATTAATAATCTCAATATGTTGGGTAAAATTTATACTTGAGGGCATGTATATGATCAAGGGATTTTTAGGAACCCATAGAAACTAATTTCATCTCATTTCGAGCTCTCTAGGTACTTCAACGGACCCAGAAAAATTTAAATTTATATATAAAAAAGACTCAAATCTGCGACGAATTTTAAAATTTGTCGCATATTTGAGTTTTTTTATATATAAATTTAAATTTTTTGGGGTTAGTTGAGATATTTAGAGAGCTTTGAATGAGATAAAACTAGTTCCTATGGGTTCCTATAAGTTTCTTGATTTTACAAATGTCCTAAACCACTAATTTTACCCCTTCGGTGATTTTTTTACCTCGAAGATGTCCAAAAAATATTAATCACATTCATAAAATTAATAATATCAATATATTGGGTAAAATTTATATTTGAGAGCATATATATGATTAGGGGATTTTTAGGAACCCATAGGAACTGATTTTATCTCATTCCGAGCTCTCTAGGTACGTCAACCGGTCCGAAAAAATTTAAATTTATATATAAAAATAAGGATTAGAGACATGTTTGTGAATGGGTGAAATTATTGAATTTTTTTGATTGTTATGTCTCTAATCTTGAAATATGTATCGATATGAAGGAATGCAAATTGATTTGTTTAAAAAGTCACGGCTATCATATAATCATGCAAAGACTAAGCATACTCAAGGAGTATGGGCTGCCCGCCATTCTTGACTAGTTAAGTAACTTTGCTTACATGGTCCACTTAGTCGATCAAGGTAGTTAAAAATTTAGAAAGAGTTCAAATTTAGATCAATAGGACCCCCATTATTTCTTCTTGCTCTTCTCCTTTTGCTTTGAACATGGGACTCAAAATAATATGATGCAAAAGTTGTTACTTCCTCCACAATATATGCATTAACAATAGAGGCTTCAACTTGTGTCTTATTTTTTACTTTTTTTTTTCTTTAAATGCCATAGGAATCTAATAGTAATAAGATAAATTTATTAGATAATAATATATAATATATAGTGTGTAATTTTTATTTATTTAGCTTTTAAAATTATAAAAGAAAAATTTTACCTTTCGAATGGATACATCCATTGAAAATGAACAGATCCTCCAACTTTAGCCTCGTATGGCAAGTGAATCAAAAGATGTTCCATAGAATCAAAAAATGAGAGTGGAAATATCCTTTCCAAATTACACAAAATGATTGGAATATTCTTTCTAATTTCTCCATGTGTGAATGTCTCAAAACTGTGGAGCAAATATCATGTAGAAAATTCTTAACTTTGTAATCGCACCCCATACAAAATTTGGTAAGAGTTCTAAGCAAAGTTTGCTCAAAGAAATAATGGGGGCTTCCTGTGTTCGGCCCGAACACCCAACCCAAGTCCATCAATAATAACTCATACCACTAAAGGGTTATTATTGAACTACTGCACCAATCCGATATTACAATATGGGTTCCTTCTTATTATGAGTGCGTTAATCTCCTTGTGTTTAAGATATCGTATGTCCGTTAATTAAATAAGTTACTGACAACTCAATTAATTAACATTTGATTCCAAGAGTAGTACCACTCAACTTTATTATCATGCCGGACTAAGTCCACCTGCAGGGTTTACATGATAATCCTTATGAGCTCCTCAAGGGGACATCATCAGCCTAAATAATTAGGACATAGATTCCTTCTGTTGGAACCCCAAGGTTGTTTTGATGTGATTAACAAGTTAAGTTAGGTCCTGTGTGTTTTTAACCTTGTGTCTAAGTGTGCAGGAACTTAGGACCACAGGTAGTCAAGCGGAAGATGCAGCTAGCGAGAAGAACGGCACGCGGTGCATTCGAGGGATGAGGCTCTGCGGAAGAGTACACCGACGGACGAGAAGGAAGCGTGCGGTGGTTCTAAGGGACGAGAAGCCGGAGCGGAAGAATGCTCGGAGAGAAAGACACGCAGCTAGCGAGAAGGTCGGCACGGGGTGTGACCGAGGGAAGAAGACTGCGGATGAGTACGCTGGTGGACGAGAAGGAAGCATGCGACGATTTTGAGGGACGAGAAGCCGGAGCAGAAGCCTGCTCGAGAAGGTCGGAAGTTGGGTTCGGATGAGCCCTATTCCGGATGGCAGAGATCACCCAAGCAAGCGGAGCCGGAGCAGAAGACCCGGACCGAGGCGAGTAGCACCGGAGCAGAAGGCCCATACCAGAAAGTCAACCTGGTTGACTTAGTGGTCCGGGCGCCCGGATCCATTCCGGGCGCTCGGACGGTTCGGGCTCCCAGAAGTGGCTTTTTGACCGAATCACGTCAAGCTCAATCCGTTTCATTCGGGATAAAGTTTTATCCCTCCCAGGGCGCCCGGAACCCCTTCGGGGCGCCCCGACCAAGGTTATAAATATAATCTTGGTCAAGAACCTTTTCATCAACTCAAGAATTATAATTCCAACACTTGTGTGCTTCTTTTAGAGTTTAGCTTCTTTCTTTGTGCGCTTTATTGCTGTAAGAGGCTTCTCCGCCTGAAGGAGATAGTTAGTGTGACACTTTTCTTGGATTAACAACCTTCCCGATTGTAACCAAGTAAATCATGTGTGCCTCTTTCTTTTCTGTTTTATTTGTCTGCTTCTATATTATGCAAGTGTTAGTTTATGAAAAGTCGAGAAGGGTTTTCGATTTATTTTTTGCAGGCTATTCAACCCCCCCTTCTAGCTGACCGCCATGATCCAACAAGTGGTATCAGAGCCAAAGCACTTCAGGAGAACTAACCGCCGAACGAAGCACTGAATCGATGGTCGGAGCTAACATCTACCCACCAACATTCGAGGGGGAGTTCGCGTTTTGGAAACGACGAATGGAGGTATTTATTAAAATAGATTTTAGTATTTTATTAATTATAAAATATGGTTATGAAGCACCGAAGAATGCGAACGAAGAAGAAATCGAAAAACGCCTCTGGACCAAAAAGCAGCGTGATGATTTTACATCAAATGGTATGGCTGAATTTCACCATTTAAGCGTACTACCGGTTGAAGATCTCGACAAAATCGGCGACTATCAAAGTGCAAAAGAACTTTGGGAAAAGTTCTTAAAGCTTCATGAAGAACCAAAAGAAGCCGCATCCAACTCCTCAATGGACACCCAGTCATTATCGGAAGAATCTGAAATCGAGGAAATCACCGGAACAGCCTTGATAGCTGAGTATCTACCAGAAGATGAAGCAAGCTCATCCTCAATGAACATCGAGAGCATCGATGAAGGGGGAGAGTCTTCGAAAGAAAGCAGCTCAACAGTGGGAGCATCAGCAGGAGACAAGGTAAGTCAGGCACGCTCCCTACCACCTGACCAAATGTTCAAATTTGTAAAGTTATTAAATAAAGACTATTACATGCTAGAAAAAGAAAATAAAGAATTGAAATTAATTCTAGATAAATCTTGTCTGGTAGAAGATTTTAAAAAATTAGAATTAGAAATTGAGAAATTAAAATTAGAAAATGATAGTTTGAAAGTATAAGTAGATAACTTGAAAAATCATGCATGTTCAAATAAAACATATTTTAGAAAATACAGCAATTTAAATTAGTATTTTCGATATCATAAGGGGCATATTAGAAATATTTCAAAGAAATATGTCCCTAAGAAATTCTTAGTTAATCCAGTAGGTCGGAACCTATATTGGGTTCCTAAGTCTTGCTTAATCTAAATTTTAATCGGATTTAGAGCTTTCAGCGAGAAAATTAAACAGTGAGTTACCTTATGAGGCTTTGTCTAAGGAAGTGGTTGTTGCCCCAATAACTAAGAAGACATAGTGCCTCGCCACGACCTGGAAGCCGAAATATTGAAATAAAATATTTAATTAACTTTCTGATAAAGTATTAAGGATGAAATTTAATAATGCTTTAAAAAGTCTTTTAAACATTTTTTACTTAGAATTTTTTTTGCGTAAAACTAAAATTGCCTAAGTTAAAAGTTCTTCTAAAATTAGAAATTTTTGCTTAAATCTTTACTTAGAAAAATTTTTAAAAATATTTTTGCAAAATTTCCTGAGTCAAAATTTTTTTATATACTTAAAGCTTTACTTAGAAAATTTCCTTACTTAGAGTTTTTACTTAGAAAATTTTCTTACTTAAAGTTTTACTTAGAAATCTTTTAAATTAGAACATTTTCTTTCGTTGAAAATTATTGCAAATTTTTCAGAGTTACAATTTTTTTTCCCTTAGAGTTTTTCTTTGAACCCCAATTTTTTATGTGATCAAAGGGGGAAAATGAAAAGTATAAGTCTAGGAGGAGGTAGACCAAAATTTTCTATCTTTTTTTTTCACTTTATTGCAAAACTAGTTAGTTTATTTTTATGTCTATTTACCCTAGCTTAACTTTGGTTGCTCACATCAAAAAGGGGGAGATTGTTAGAACCCCAAGGTTATTTTGGTATGATCAACAAGTTAAGTTAAGTCCTGTGTGCTTTTAACCTTGTGTCTAAGTGTGTAGGAACTTAGTGTTGGATCGTGAAACGTCGATAGAGGGGGGGGTGAATATCGATTCGAAACAATCGCGTTAATAAGAGTTAAGCGCAGCGGAATAATAAAAAACTTAGGCAAACTGAACAAGGTGTTTTTTACTTCGTTGGGAGCCTGTGACGACTCCTACTCGAAGGCCCGTACTCCTTGAGTACTTTCGTTGGGCAATTCACTAGCAATTCGAAATACTATTACAAATTAAGGTACATAAATGCTAATAGAAATAAAGTGATACCGACAAGAAAATTAACCAAAGAAGAAGGAGCACTTTGTCGGGGCTTTGTTAGCGTCGCAGGAGCGTAGAGCAGCAGAGCAAGCAGTCGAAGAGTTCTCAGTTATTTTGAAGCTCCACCCCTGGGGCTTCTTTTATATGCTGCTCCGGGCGCCTGGATCCCTTCCGGGCGCCCTGGTGCGACGTGGCAGGTCTAATCAGCGAACTCCACGTGGCGACGACTCGGCCTGGATAAAATTCACCTCCGGGCGCCCGGATCCCTTCCGGGCGCCCGGACCTCCTATTTCCAGAAACTTCCTTTCCTGCAAAACAGAGTTAGTCCGAGGCAAATATATATTCTGCAAAACAGATTGTTAGCACAACTAAAGTAATATGATTTAACAAGAAAAGAGTATGACTTAGATTCCGTCTTTCCGAGACCGGAATCTAGTCACGATCTCGACTTAGATATCCGAAATGGATCTAAGCCGGATCGACGCCTAATGTTCCCTTCCTGGGAACGCGTCCTCGCAGTCACTCCCCTCCAGTGACTTACCTCACTTACCTGCCAGACGTCCGGTCAGCCCGTCGACCCGTCTGGACTTCGTGCCAGCTATCCGGTCAGCCCGTCGACCTAGCTGGGCTTCGTGCCTAAGCGTCCGGTCAGCCCGTCGACCCGCTTGGACTTCGTGCCAGCTATCTGGTCAGCCCGTCGACCTAGCTGGGCTTCGTGCCAGACATCCGGTCAGCCCGTCGACCTGTCTGGACTTATCCTGCACACTCGATCAGAGTGTTAGATCAACAATAAACCTAACTTAACCTATTTGTCATTCATCAAAACCTGGGTTAAATCGTTAGTGCTAACCGCACCAACAATCTCCCCCTTTTTGATGGAATGACAACCTGGTTAAGTTAGTGAAGACATTTGCAAGAAAAAACAGATAACATCATTATGTGGAAGTTAGTTTGTATTTTCAATTGGTTTGGCTAACTTAACCCACCTAACCCTCCCCCTTTGGCATTCATCAAAAATAAGCATGTTTAAAAAAATATAGACTTCAGACAAAGTAAGGAATCATGTCAAGTTAATCTGGGGGAGTTAAACTTAGTAATTTATCTTTTGTAAAAGAGCTAAGTTTTGAGACAAGTTTAAAAGATCTATTTTTCAAAACTAGGTAAAATTGATTTTCTAAAACTGAGTTGGTAAAGGATTCAACTTTCAAGACTTAAGTACATAAAAGACTTGATTTTTTAAAGCTAGTTTTCAAAAATAGGTGTATATATATAAAAAAAATCCAGATTTAAAGGCTAAGTTTTGTGAAAAATAGCTAATTTTTCAAGTATAGCTTCTAAGGTTAAGGTTTAAGAATAAGTTTTAAATTTCAAGAAAAACAATTTTTTAAAACAGGTTTCAACTCTTTTCAAACATAAGCAAAATTTAAAAACTAAGTTTTAAAATATATTTCAAGATTGATTGAAGTTTAATTTTCAACACTAAGTTTGTAAAAGATTAAAAATTTTAAAAAAAACTTAGTTTACGCTTAGTTTACAAAAATTAATTTTTGTAGAATTAAGTAGAATTAAGTAAAGTCAAATTCTCAGAACTAGATTTTTAAATTCAATTTTCAAAACTACGTTAAATCTAATTTTGAAATTCAATAACTTAGTTTTCAAAAATAGGTTTAAGAAATTTTTAATAAAAATGTTTTGAAAAACTGAAAAAAATTTAATTGATTCCTCCCCCTGGACCTGACATTAAATCAAATGTCTAACCAATTAGTTACTGACTGACTTATCAAAAGATAGCAGTTTTCACTTGGTTAGTCAAGTGAAGGTCAATCTTAACTTGATTAATATATATTTTATTTTTAACGCCCAGACTAAGTCGATGCACTAAAATAAGCATATTAAGTCTTAGGCAAGTGGCCTATGCATCTCACCCCATTCTATTGTTCGGCAAACACAAGCAAGGTAGGTTTTGGTGAGATGCTCAAAACTAGTCTAGTCTAAGGCTAAAAGTTTATTTAAAAATCTAAAAATAGGAAGGTTTTAAAAACTGACACATGTTTGAACCTATAAGTTGAAAGCAATAATTTTGAAAGTATTTTGAAATTCGAAATTCCTAGTCTATTAGGCACATTCCTAGTTTTCTACGTAAATGGCTAAATTCATTTTCAGGGAGTGGTTTAGTGAATATGTCAACTAAGTTTGACTTGGACTCAACGTATTTGAGCTCAATGTCACTCTTAGTAACATGATCCCTGATAAAGTGATGCCTGATTTCAATGTGTTTGGTTCTTGAATGATGCACTGAATTTTTTGTTAAATTTATTGAGCTAATATTGTCAATTAAGACTTTTACATTTGTGATTTTTAAGTTAAAATCTTTTAAGGTGTGCATCATCCATAATAATTGGGCTACACATTCTCCTATGGCTATGTATTCTAACTCAGTTGTAGATAGTGCAACGCAATGTTGCTTTCTACTAAACCAGCTAACAAGTGATGGGCCTAGTAGTTGACATCCACCACTTGTGCTTTTGCGGTCTAATTTGCACCCAGCATAATCTGAGTCAGAATATCCTATTAATTCAAACTCACTGGTCCTAGGATACCAGATTCCTACGTTTGTTGTTCCCTTAAGATATCTAAAAATCCTTTTGACTTGAGTCAAATGGGATTCTTTAGCACAGGTTTGGTATCTTGCACACATACTAACTGCAAATAAGATATCAGGTCGGCTTGCAGTTAAGCACTTCTATAGTACTTCAGATCTACTGGTTTTCCATTTGGGTCATTATCTAAGATTGTGTTTACTGCCATGGGTGTTTTTATTTCTTTTGTATTTTCCATTCTGAATTTTTTAAGTAATTCTTTAGTGTATTTGTATTGATAAATGTAATTTCCTTCATTTGTTTGTTTGATTTGTAATCCTAGGAAATAGGTCAATTTTCCTACTAAGCTCATTTCAAATTCTTGTTCCATTAGATTAATAAATTCTTCTAGAAAGTCTGAGTTAGTTGAACCAAATATTATATCATCTACATATATTTGTACTATAAATATGTCGTTATTTAGTAATTTAACAAACAAGGTTGGATCAATTTGACCTTGGTTGAATCCTTTGGATGTTAAGTAAGATGTTAGCCTTTCATACCATGCCCTGAGTGCTTGTTTAAGTCCATATAATGCTTTCTTCAACTTAAAGACATAATCAGGGTGTTCTATATTTTCAAACCCAGGAGGTTGACTTACATACACTTCTTCTTTTATTAGTCCATTGAGAAAGGCTGACTTAACATCCATTTGATATAGTCTGAATCCTTTATGGGCTGCATAACTTAGTAACATTCTAATGGATTCTAGTCTGGCTACTGGGGCATAGGTCTCATCATAGTCAAGTCCTTCAACTTGACTGAACCCTTTGGCAACTAGCCTAGCCTTATTCCTAGTAATTTCCCCAGTTTCACTTAATTTGTTTCTAAATACCCATTTTGTTTCTATTACTTTCTTATCTTTAGGTGGTGGCACTAGATCCCAAACTTCATTACACTCAAATTGAGCTAGTTCTTCTTACATAGCGATGATCCAATCTGGATCAAGTAGGGATTCAGCTACAGTTTTGGGTTCAATTTTTGAAATCAGGGAGATTTGACTCAGGTTCCTAAAAGATGATCTGGTTTGAATCCTTATGTCTGAGTCACCAATTATTTGATCAGTTGGATGGTTATGATTTACTCTTATAGTTCTAGGGGGTTCATTTTCTTGAGTGTGTTCATCTTCTTCATAGTCTAGGGATTGATTGATTTCTTCAGAATTATTAATTTCAGTAGGTTGAAGTTGAGTTTGTCCTTGGGTTTCTTCAAATTTTACATTTGTGGTTTCCTCGATTTTTAGCGTAATTTTATTATATATCCTGTAACCCCTACTGTTTAGAGAATATCCTACAAAAATTTCATTTTCTACTTTAGAGGTGAATTTTCCTAAATGTTCTCTAGTATTTAGGATGAAGGCTGGACACCCAAATACTTTAAAATATTTTATGTTAGGTTGTTTGTTATAAAATATTTCAAAGAAGGTTTTATTATGTCTTTTATTTAATATTGTTCTATTTTGCACATAGCAGGCTGCTTCTGCCCAGAAATATTTAGGTAGGTTATATTCATTTAACATAGTTCTAGAGGCTTCTAGTAAGGTTCTATTTTTTCTTTCTACAATTCCATTTTGTTGGGGGGTTTTAGGACATGAAAATTCGTGATGGTAGCCATTTTCAAGACAGAATTTGTTAAAATTATGATTTTTAAATTCTCCCCCATTGTCACTCCTAATTCTTTTAATTTTAAGATCTTTTTCATTTTCAATTTGTTTGCAAAAGTTTGTAAAGATTTCAAAAGTTTCGTTTATATGTTTTAAGAATTTTACCCAAGTAAACCTAGAATAATCATCTATTATGACTAAACAGTATAAGTTTCCATTTATGGATTTGACTCCATGGGAGTCAAAAAGATCTAAGTGTAGAAGTTCTAATATTGAGTTGGTTTGTGGCTAATTTATTGGTTTGTGAGTGGATTTAGTTTGTTTATCTTGTTGACAGGCATTACATATGGTTGAATCTATGTTAGGTAATTTTGATAAGCCTCTCACTAGTCCATTTAATTTGCTTATATTTCTAAAGTTGGTGTGAGATATTCTTCTATGCCATAGCCATGTTTCTTCTTTTCGTGTTAAATAACACTTAATGGAAGAAGTGGTTAAGTTGATGGCATAGATGTTGTCTTTTCTAAAACCTTTTAGGCTTATGGTAGGATTATCTAGATGTTTGATTAAACACTCTGTGGATAGAAATTTAACCTTATACCTAGTATCACATAATTGACTTATACTCAGAAGATTATATTTAAAATTTTCAACAAGTAAAACATTTGTAATTATAAAGTCTATTTTTAATTCAATATTACCTATACCAATTACCTTGAGTTTGCCGTTGTTTCCAAAGGCAACTGTTCCTAAGCTTTTGTAAGTGAGTTGAGTGAACTTGGTGTGATCTTCAGTCATATGTTTGGAGCAACCACTGTCCAAAATCCACTTGGTTTCCTACAGTAAGTAGGATTTAAAGTTAGTTTTTTTTTATTTTTGAGCAGACATTATTTAAGTTAATTTTAAGTTTAAAATTAAAGTTTTGACATTAATTTTTAAGTTTGAAATTTTGAAATTAATTTTTAAGTTTAAAATTAAAATTTTGAAATTAATTTTTAAGTTTAAAATAAAAATTTTGAAATTAATTTTTAAGTTTGAAATTGAAATTTTGAAATTAATTTTAATTAAACAAATTTAAGCCTTATTCATCTCACCCTATCTATATTGTCAATCAGGGAATCCTATGATTTTGTGAGATAAAATTAGATTTTTAATTATGGAGTTTTGGTTTAACTTGTGTTAGGTTCAGATTTAGCTTTGGTCTCCACAAATAGGCAATCTTCGAATAAACTTCTAAGCTTGGTGAGTCACATGGACGTCATTAGTAGTAACCAACCTTTCGAGGTTTTCGGAATAGTCCTATCCACGGAGCTTAGTACTAAATCTTGGTCTAACTGGTTAGGATTCATTTAAGGGTAGCTTCGGTCAGTTCCACTTGGCCAAATGCACCAGATCGAAACCATATCTTTCTAGACATGTGATGCCCAAGCTTCCCTAACGTACTATCATCCAAAAACTTCACCAGTACCATGATTCAAGTTAAACTTGGTCTCTTTTTAACTAATCATAATTACCCTACCGGGTTAGTTAATTTTGAAGGTGCCAGCTATTCTGGAGCCTCCCCCTGAATTATTGACCTTTAATTTAAATTTTCATTTTAGGTTTGTGTCTGTTTCTTTTATAGTTATAATTAACTTGGTGATAGTTTATATTTTGTTGAGTTTTAAATTTTGAATTTTTCGATTTAGGTTTGTATTTTGGTTTTTTATTTGGTTTAATCGAGTTTATATAATATACTTTTTCTTTAGGTATATAATATTGATTAAGTCCTACTTGCGTGGTCAGACACGCTTTTGGAACCCAAGCTTAATTAGTTGATTTGTATTGAGTTATTAATGACTTAAAAGTTTTATTTGAGTTCGACTTGTATCCGAGTCCGGTTTTATTATAACATGCTTTTTGATTGTTCAGGATTAAGTCAAGATTTTTTGATCTTGTTGTAAATTTTTCTAGCATTTCTTTTAAATTGTTAATATTATTTGTTAATGATAAATTCTCCTCCTCAAGTGTTAGATTTTGAGTTGGATTTGAATTTTTGATTTGTTCCTTGAGGTTTTGATTTTCCTCAAGAAGTGATTTGTTTTCATTTTCTATTTTAATTAATTTACTATTTAAATAGGAAATAATTCTAAAAAAAAATTGTTTAAATTAAAATATACCTCATTCGGGCCTTCGGAAATGAATACGGACTCGTGGCTTGTTTCGGGTTCAGACCCGTCTTCATCTTCCGACTCGTCTTCTGTTTCAGCTTCGCGGGCCATCAGTGCGAGGTGGCTCTGATGTTTCTGCTCTTCTTCCTCCGATTCGTCCGAGGAGTCGTCCCACGTTGCTTTGAGGGCCTTCTTTTTGGTTGGCTTCGGTTTGTCGAACTTCAGTTTTGGGCATTCGTTCTTGTAGTGTCCCTTTTTATTGCAGCCGAAGCAAGTCACGTTCTTTTGTTCTGAGGGAGAACTGATCTTTTGAAGGTCCTTTTTGCTGAAGCTCCTTTTTCTCCTGGTGAACATTTTTCTTACCAAGTTCACCAGGTGTTCTTCGTCTTCGGAGTATTGGTCGGAATCTTCTTCATATTCAGGCTTGCTCTTCTTTTCTTTGGAGGAACCTGCAAATAAAGCTATACCCTTCTCGACTCCAGCATTAGTTTGTTCATGTAATTCTAATTCACAGAAAAGCTCGTCTAATTTTAACTTAGAAAGATTTTTAGAAATTTTGTAAGCATCTACGATTGATGCCCACAAACTATTACGTGGAAAAGCATTTAATGCGTACCTTATTAAGTCTCTATTTTCCATCTGGTGGCCTATCGCATGAAGCCCGTTGAGGATGTCCTTGATCCTCACGTGGAGCTGATTCACCGTTTCACCTTCCTGCATTTTTATATTAAGAATTTTATTTAAAAGCAGATCTCGTTTTGTTACCTTGGCGTCGCTCGTTCCCTCGTGCAGCTCGATCAATTTGTCCCACAGCTCTTTAGCGTTTTTGTGTGGACCGACTCTGTTAAGTTCTTCTCTTGTTAATCCGCACTGTAGAGTGTTGATCGCTTTATTTTCTGTTGACGCCTTTTTCTTCAAATCTGTTGTTCAGTCTTCAGGATCCAGTATATTCCTGGAGCTGTCCGCTGGAATTTTATAGAGTCTCGTAACGCTCATCCACTGGTCGAAGTCTGTTTTGAGGTAAACCTCCATGCGCTTCTTCCAGTACGGAAAATCGTCCCCGTTGAAGAGTGGAGGTCGTATTGTGCTGAATCCTTCTGTCTGAGACATTTTAGTCCTGCGCACAGAAGAAAGAAAAGAAAAAATCCCAAGACTTGGTCTTGGATTAGTAGTGCGGAAGAAGAAAAATAATGGAAGCATCTAAATTGGTGTTGCACCAATTTAGATTTAATTGCAACAAAAAAAAAATTCAAAGCAGGTAATAATACCAGTTTGAAATTAAACGTAAAACTGAAAACCGAAAAAAAAATTAATTCTTCACCCCCTGTCTGATTGGTGGTTGCACCAAATCAGAGTGGAACCTAGCTCTGATACCACTTGTTGGATCGTGAAACGTCGATAGAGGGGGGTGAATATCGATTCGAAATAATCGCGTTAATAAGAGTTAAGCGCAGCGGAATAATAAAAAACTTAGGCAAACTGAACAAGGTATTTTTTACTTCGTTCGGAGCCTGTGACGACTCCTACTCGAAGGCCCGTACTCCTTGAGTACTTTCGTTGGGCAATTCACTAGCAATTCGAAATACTATTACAAATTAAGGTACAGAAATGCTAATGGAAATAAAGTGATACCGACAAGAAAATTAACCAAAGAAGAAGGAGCACTTTGTCGGAGCTTTGTTAGCGTCGCAGGAGCGTAGAGCAGCAGAGCAAGCAGTCGAAGAGTTCTCAGTTATTCGAGCGCCCTGGTGCGACGTGGCAGGTCTAATCAGCGAACTCCACGTGGCGACGACTCGGCCTGGATAAAATTCACCTCCGGGCGCCCGGATCCCTTTCGGGCGCCCGGACCTCCTATTTCCGGAAACTTCCTTTCCTGCAAAACAGAGTTAGTCCGAGGCAAATATATATTTTGCAAAACAGATTGTTAGCACAACTAAAGTAATATGATTTAACAAGAAAAGAGTATGACTTAGATTCCGTCTTTCCGAGACCGGAATCTAGTCACGATCTCGACTTAGATATCCGAAATGGATCTAAGCCGGATCGACGCCTAATGTTCCCTTCCTGGGAACGCGTCCTCGCAGTCACTCCCCTCCAGTGACTTACCTCACTTACCTGCCAGACGTCCGGTCAGCCCGTCGACCCGTCTGGACTTCGTGCCAGCTATCTGGTCAGCCCATCGACCTAACTGGACGTCGTGCCTAAGCGTCCGGTCAGCCCGTCGACCCGCTTGGACTTCGTGCCAGCTATCTAGTCAGCCCGTCGACGTAGTTGGACTTCATGCCAGACATCCGGTCAGCCCGTAGACCTGTCTGGACTTATCCTGCACACTCGATTAGAGTGTTAGATCAACAATAAACCTAACTTAACCTATTTGTCATTCATCAAAACCTGGGTTAAATCGTTAGTGCTAACCGCACCAACACTTAGGAGCACAGGTAGTCAGCGGAAGACGTAACTAACGAGAAGGACGACACGCGGTGCGTCCGAGGGACGAGGCGCTGCGGAAGAGTACACTGGCGGATGAGAAGGAAGCGTGCGGTGGTTCCGAGGGACGAGAAGCCAGAGCGGAAGAATAATCGGGGAGCAAGAGACGCAGCTAGCGAGAAGGTCGGCACAGGGTGCGACCGAGGGACGAAGACTGCGGATGAGTACGCTGGTGGACGAGAAGGAAACACACGACGATTCCGAGGGACGAGAAGCCAGAGCGGAAGCCTGTTCGAGAAGATCGGAAGTTGGGTTCGGGTGAGCCCTATTCCAGATGGCAGAGATCACCCAAGCAAGAGGACCCAGAGCGGAAGACCTGGACCGAGGCAAGCAGCACCGGAGCAGAAGGCCCGGACCAGAAAGTCAACCTGGTTGACTTAGTAGTCCGGGCACTCGGATCCATTCCGGGCGCCCGGAAGTGGCTTTTTCACCGGATCATGTCAAGCGCGATCCGTTTCGTTGGGGATAAAGTTTTATCCCCCCGGGCGTCCGGAACCCCTTCGGGGCGCCCAGAACCCCTTCGGGGCACCCCGATCAAGGTTATAAATATAGCCTTGGTCCAGAAGCTTTTCATCAACTCAAGAATTATAATTCCAACACTTGTGTGCTTCTTTTAGAGTTTAACTTCTTTCTTTGTGCGCTTTATTGCTGTAAGAGGCTTCTCCGCCTGAAGGAGATAGTTAGTGCGACACTTTCCTTGGATTAACAACCTCCCCGGTTGTAACCAAGTAAATCCCTATGTGCCTCTTTCTTTTCTGTTTTATTTATCTGCTTCTATATTATGCAAGTGTTAGTTTAAGAAAAGTCGAGAAGGGTTTTCGGTTTATTTTTTGTAAGCTATTCAACCCCCCTTTTAGCCTGCCGTCGCGATCCAACACCTTTTATAATTAACAACATATCATATAAATAATACTATCTCCCAACTCATCGGGCCTATTGATTTAACCAATAAATCTCACTCATTGATAAGTTAAAGAAATAAATACTAAGTATACATGTTTGTTATTATATAGGGATTAAGAGGACGCACATCCATAATAACAGAGGTTCTGTTCTTTTATGTAGTCAGTATAAATCGAACAACCTCAAATGGTCCTACTCAATACACACATAGTGTACTAGTGTAATTTTATAGTCAAGACAAGATTAATACCAAATTACACTACAACCGTTCCAAGGGTTTGTCCCAACCCATCTTGATTGTGAGCCACTATTTATAATTTATAAGGAATCGATAACAAGATCTTCTGTGTGGCATCACATACCATGTTATCTATAATATAAATTAAATAGACAACTGCATTGACATATATATAAATATAAAATGCAGACATTTGACCAAAGTGACTATCATTTCAAAATATTTCAAAATAGATGTTCATACAAAAGCTAGGCTTATAGTATATATCCCAACAAGCACCTCCAACAGGTTAGAAGGCGTCTTTACACTGTTCATGTGAGGCACCTTCCAAGTTATTGAAGGTACCTTACATGAAGTAGATTAACTTTACATACGAAGGTGAGAGGCACCTTCCATGAAGCAAATCAGCTTCTTAGCTGATCTTGTTTGCATTAGTGATGCTCCGGTTAATTGGAGTAAAGCTCACCCGAATCCAACTCTGGCCTTCTCCTTGAGCAAACTTTCTCCCAAGCTCCTCATCCCTCGAACGTCGTGCACGTCCTTCTCGTCCACCGATGTACTCTTCCGTAGCACCTCGTCCTTTGGATGCACCGAGCTTGTCGACTCCCTTCCTGTGTCATTCTTCTCACTTGTTGTATCTTCCACTCAACTTCTTATATTCCTAAGCTCCTACACACTTCACTACAAGGATCAAGCACAACAGGACTTAACTTGACTTGGTTGATTACATCAAAACTAACTTTTCACTCGGATATCAGAACGAGCCGCTATTTGTTTTAAAATGAAGCTGATTTAGAAACCTAGATTTGTTACTAGGTGGAACCCGTAACCCCAAGTTTTGGAACCAAAAAATTGTTGGATCGTGAAGTGTCGATAGAGGGGGGGGATGAATATCGATTCGAAAAATAACGTTGAAAAGAGTTAAGCGCAGCGGAATTTAAAAGAACAGACACAGTAATTTTACTTCGTTCGGAGCCTGTGACGACTCCTACTCGAAGGCCCATACTCTGTGAGTACTTTCGTTGGGCAATCACTATCAATTCGAATGATGATTACAAGATAATTAAGTACAAGAATGGACAGAAATAAAATACCGACAAGAGAAGAAGAATTAGACTTAAGAAAGCGCTTTGTCGGAATAGCCTCGCGGTGTCGCAGGAGCATAGAGCAGCAGAGCAAGCAGTAGATTCTCAGTTGATGTTGAAGCTCCACCCCTGGGGCTTCTTATATGCTGCTCCGGGCGCCTGGACCCCTTCCGGGCGCCCTGGTGCGACGTGACAAGTCTAATTAGCGAACTACACATGGCGACGACTCGGCTTGGATAAAACTTGCCTCCGGGCGCCCGGACCCCTCTTCTCCAGAAAGTCCTTCTCCTGCAAGAAAAGGTTAGTCCGAGGCAAATATACCCTGCAACACAAATTGTTCGCACAGTTTTATAGAAAAGCAAAGTGAGTATAAATTTAGCAAAAAGAGTATGACTTAGATTCCGTCTTTTCGAGACCGGAATCTAGTCACGATCTCAACTTGGATATCCGAAATGGATCTAAGCTGGATCGACGCCTAATGTTCCCTTCCCGGGAACGCGTCCTCGCAGTCACTCCCCTCCAGTGACTTACCTCACTTACCTGCCAGACGTCCGGTCAGCCCGTCGACCCGTCTGGACTTCGTGTCAGCTATCCGGTCAGCCCGTCGACCTAGCTGGACTTTGTGCCTAAGCGTCCGGTCAAACCGTCGACCCGCTTGGATTTTGTGCCAGCTATCCGGTCAGCCCGTCAACCTAGCTGGGCTTCGTGTCAGACATCTGGTCAGCCCGTCGACCTGTCTGGACTTCTCCTGCACACTCGATCAAGGTGTTAGACAACAACAAACTAACTTAACCTGATTTGTCATTCATCAAAACCTGAGTTAGACCGTTAGTGCTACCCGTACTAACAATCTCCCCCTTTTTTATGGAATGACAACCTGGTTAAGTTAGTGAAACAGATGCAAGAAAAAATAAGAAAAAAATAGTTTTTAAGTTAGTTTGTATTTTCAGTTTGGTTTAGCTAACTTAACCACCTATCCCTCCCCCTTTGTCATTCATCAAAAGAACTAATGTCAAGTAAGCATAAATACAGACTTCAGATAAAATAATGTCAAGTTAACCTAGGGGAGTTTAAAATTAAAAGATAGGGTTATCTTTACTTAAATCCTTAAAAGAAACTAAGTCTTGAAAAATAGCTGATTTATAACTTAGTAATTTTGAAAGATAGCTAATTTTTCAAGTATAGTTTTTAAGGTCAAAGTTAAAAATTCAAGTTTTCAAACATAAGTTCTCAAAATCAAAATTCCAAAACTAAGTTTGAAAAAATCTAATTTCCACAATTTTCAATAACAAAGCAATTTTTAAAACTAATTTTTGTAAAATTTAACTTTCAAATCAAATTATCAAAATTGAGTAAAATCAAATTTTAAGAACTAGATTTTTAAATTCAATTTTCAAAATAAGTTAAATCTAATTTTCAAAATCAATTTTCAATAAAAAGTAAAACCCAATTCTTAAAAACAACTTGGTTTTATAAGAGTTAGTTTTCAAAAATAGGATTAAGAATTTTTTAAGAAAACATTTTTCAAACACAAATTTTAAAATATTTTAAATAAAGGGAAAATTTTAATTAATTCCTCCCCCTGAACCTGACATAAAATTTTGAAAATATTTGCTAAAAATATTCAAAGTACATTTTTTTTTTAAAATTGAGGTAGAATTTTCTAGAGAGATTTTAAAGAGAAGGTTAAAAAATAACACTTAAGGAGATAATTAAAAAATAAACCTCCCCCTTAATTTGATACTCCTTTAATTTATTAATCCTCCTTATTTATTACTCCCCCTTAATATAATGCTAAGGTTTGATTGTGTTTAATTTCAAGCCCTAACACATTTGTCTACCTAAGTGTTCTAGGGGATTTGATAACACTTATATTATTTACATATTTATCTCTGTATCCTGGATATAATTGTTTATTTGAGTTTGATTAATCAATAATTAATAATAGATTCAAGCGCTTAAGCTTCAGTTTAAGGTTTAATAAGATAAACTTTATTAAATAAAAAATAGTCAGCCATTATCAACAATTTATTGATTAATTTTTACTTGATTTAATAATTTAATACTTAATAAAATAATTTAAATTTCATATTAATTGATTGAGTTGGTCAATGAAAGTGTTAGTTATAATTATTATTTTTTATTTACTTCCTTTTAAGTGGGATTAATTTAGTTTGAAGTTAGCATGAAGTTAAAAATATTAGACACAGTTAAGTAAGGTTTAATTCAAGTCAATTTTAGTTCTCAAATGAAGTTAAACTTAAACAGTTAAGTTCTACTTATTAATTATATAATTAAGTTTAAAGTTAAAGTTATCGGAGTTTAAGTTTTTAAGTTAGGTGTCTAAGTTTTAAATGAATTTAAAAGAATTATTATTATTATTATTATTAAGGGATTTCTAACAGGAATTCTAAAACAGTATTTAAAAGGAATTTAAAATAATTTTTGTAATTATTTAATGGCAATTAACATACGTTCAATTCAGTTTTAATTTTAGATTTAAATTAATATCAGTGATTAATTTAGGTTTAAGTTTTAAGTTTAAGTTAAATTTTTAAATTTTAATTGTAATTTCAATATTAAGTTTTAATTTAAATTTTAATTTTCAATTAGGTTAAATTAAGTTTAAAAATAATTTTAAGAAAATAATGTTTAAGATAAAAAAAAGTTTAAAATCTAAATAATAATTTTTAACATTTAAATAATCAATAAGAATAAATTTTTTTAAGTTAACAAAATTTTATTAAAGCAAAAAAATAATATTAAGAAGAATTTTTCAAAATGATTTATAAAAGATTTAATTTTTAAAAGACTTTTTTTTTAAACTGATTTTGAAATAGTTTAAAAGTAATTTTTAAAATGGTTTTTAAAAGAGTTTTTAAATAGTTTTAAAATAATTTTTAATTGATTTTTAAAAGAGTTTTTAAAAAAATTAAAAATTTTAAAATGATTTAAAAGAGTTTTCAAATAATTTTTAAAAGAATTTTTAAAAGAATTTTTAAAAGAGTTTTAAAATAATTTTTTAAAAAAAATTAAAATAATTTTTAAAAGAGTTTTTAAATAATTTTTAAGATGATTTTTAAAAGAGTTTTAAAATAATTTTTCTATAATTTTAAATGAGTTTTTAAATAATTTTTTAAAATAATTTTTCAATAATTTTAAAAGAGTTTTTAAAATAATTTTTAAATAATTTTAAAAGAGTTTTTAAATAATTTTTAAAATAATTTTTCAATAATTTTAAAAGAGTTTTTAAATAATTTTTAAAATAATTTTTCAATAATTTTAAATGAGTTTTTAAAATAATTTTTAAAAGAGTTTTTAAAAGTATTTTTAAAATAATTTTTTAGAATTTTTTTTTTTAAAATAATTTTTTAAAAGGATTTTTTTAAATGATTTTTAAAATTGTTTTTAAAGAATTTTGAAAATAATTTTTAAGTTTAGAAAATTTTTTAAGTTAAATATAAAATTTTTTAAAGTTAAATTTTTAAAATATTATTTTTAGTTTAAAATAATTTTTAAAGTTAAATTTTAAAATAATTTTTTTTAAAGTTAATTTAATTTAATTTTAAAATAAAAGTTAATTTAATTAAATTTTTTTAAAAAAATAATTTAGTTTTAATTCGAATTTTAATTAATTCTAAATATACAATTTGAAATTTAATTTTAATTAATTTTAATTTAGATTGAAAATTAATTAATTTAATCCTTATTCATCTCACCCGATCTAGATTATCAATCAGGGAATCCTATAATTTTATGAGATGAATTAAATTTAATTATAGAGTTTGGTTTAACTTGTGTTAGATTCAGGTTTAGCTTTGGTCTCAACAAATAGGCATTCTTCGGATAAACTTCTAAGCTTGGTGAGTCACGCGGACATCATTAGAAGTAACCAACCCTTCGAGGTTTTCCGAGTAGTCCTATCCACGGAGCTTAGTACTAAACCTTGGTCTACCTAGTTAGGATCCGTAAGGGGTAGCTTCGGTCAGTTCCACTTGGCCAAATGCACCAGATCGAAGCCATATCTTTCTAGACATGCGATGCCCAAGCTTCCACAACGTACTATCATCCAAAACTTCACCAGTACTACTTGTCAAGTTAAACTTTTGTCCCTATTTATTCTATTCCTAACTACCCTGCCAGGTAGTCTACTCTTATTTTATCCTTGTATGGTAGATCAATTTTAGATGTGCCAGCTATTCTGGAGCCTTCCCTGAATTATTGGTGTAAAATACCGGAAAATAGGCGAATATTAATAAGGGAATTTTTCGAAATTTTTGGAAATTTTTCGGAGCTCGTACGGACGAGTTGACGGGGATAAAAACGGGGTCCGGAAAAGCCTGTTTAGGCTACCCATTTAAGTGAGGAAAAGTTTATATATATTAATTCCTTTTCTTTTTCCTTACTTTTATTCCTGTTTTCTTTTCCTTCCCTCGACGCCGAACCGTGCCATTTCTTTCCCCTCCCGCGCGTGCCGAAGCCGACGCCGAGCCCTAACCGCCGGCCGGCGGTTTCTTCCTCGCCGAAGTTTTAAACCCCTCGGCACTTCTTCTTCTCTTCTCATTATTCCTCCCCGAGTCGATTTCTCTCCTTCTCCACCAGCAGCGACGCCGACTCCACAGCATTAGCGCCGGCCACCGCAAGCCCTAGCCGCCAGCCGCTGATCTTTTCTTCCTCTCTGTCCAAGCGCCGGCGACGCGCGAGCACAGCCGATCCGTGCCCTATTTTGGGTTCACAATCAGCTGAGCTCTCCTCACAGCAATGCCGCCGACCTCCATCTCGTGTGCCCTAGATTTGGATTGTGCCGCCGCCGAGTTTGCTTCGCCGACGCTGTGCCCTAACATTGTCGCCGGCCACAGGTTCGATCCATCACAGATTGTAGGCTTTGGACCCTAGCTTTGATTGGAATTGGGTTGTTTTGGTTGATTTTGGATTTTTATTTTTCTTGATTTGTGGTCAGTGAAGTAATCAGCAAGGAGTTTGGGTTTGTGGATGATTTTGGGTTCCGGCAGCTATCCCATTTAGCAGCCTACTTAATTGTCAACAGCAACACACTTTGCGACCGGGAATCAAGAAACTACAGGTTGTGAATTGAGGTAAGGTTTAGGGTTTTGATCTTTATGGTAGATTATTGCTAGTGTGTTAGCAATAATTATTGATTTAGGTTTAGAAGTTGTATAACGGTGTAGTTGGGGTTAATGAAACTAACCCTAACTGGTCAGTGGATTAGAAATTAGTTTAGCTATTTGTTTATAATTAAATTAGCTAAACTGTGCGATTTAACACAGGACTTTGACGCGAGACGAGTATCTCGGAGTCAGATTGGACCTTTCTATTTTTGGAGGCGGGTACTTTTGACTTATTGTCTTTGATATGCTTAGTAATGAAAATAATACGTTGCATTAATTGTGTTTCCTATTTATTTCGGTTAATCACTGCCCAATACATGTTACCTGTTTGATTGATTGTTTGTTTGCATCTCGTATTGATCTTGTACCCGATCTATCATGCTCATGGGTAGTGATATAACCATGTTTCACATGTTCAGGACCTAGGTTTGATACCTTTTTGATCAGTATGTCTTGATTTGATCTATTCACTATGGTGCCCATTGTTATATGCCCAGAGGTTGGTTTAGTATATTACCATGCTTAGTGACATGCACCATTTGCATGATCGCATGCTGTGCGATAGATTGCTCCATTATTGTCGAGCACTTTGCCAGTTTTCATCACTGTTCGGTGCTCCGTTGTGACGCTCATGGGTAGCGTGATACAGCGTGGTAGCACGTCAGTTTGACTCTTTCGGTGCTCCGTTGATCCGCTCAAGGGTAGTGTGACGCAGCGTGTAGCACGTTAGAGATTCCTCACCGTCATAGCGTACCGGGAGATGAGAGCATTGCGCTCCCCCATTTATGATTTGGGGTAGGAGTACGTGTGTACTCCGACAGCATCTCGTCCACTCGGTCACTCATCAGGGGTAGTGATGCAGAGTGCACGGTTGTCACAGCCCTACCCACTTGGTCCCACTTTTGTTGTGAGTTGGCTGACTGGCGTCAGGGGTGACCATGACATTGGCATCATATGCATGATGCATTTATTGTTTGTGATTGTGATTGTTGCATTTATATGTTGCATATTGTTTGGATACCTATGTTTGACATGCATACAGGTCTTCTATACCTTTCGGACTGTTTGTCCTTATACCGGGTCCTGGTTAGTACAGATTTTCTCCTGTCTACTTTGGTTTGCATTTATCTTTATTTTTATCAGGAGACTGTACGCATGATTAGTGTTAGGTGTTATTTCTTTACTTTGCATATCAATTGTACCTGCTGAGTGTTGGACTCACCCCGCCTCCATTGTTGTTATTTTCAGGTTGATGTTGTCCGGAGGGAGTTCCAGTCACTAGTCCTCACTGCACGTAGTGCTAGATCCCTGCAGACCTCGAGGATTTATTTACCATTTGGTTTGGTTTTTTACTTGCTTATGTGTGTACTTGGTTATTTGGATACTTGGACATCGTATGTTTTTCTTTTGATATTGATGGATGTTCTATTCGATATGTTTTTACTACATGCCTGCCTGGACGGCAGAAGAGGTGAGTTTCGTCGGATTTGAGCTTTACGAGTGTAGTTGAGTAGCGTGGATTTCGAGTCAGAGTATTATAGTTTGTGGTTACTATTATTAACTGCGTGGTTGTGACAGCCGGAGGCTGAATATCTATATAAACTGTGTGGTGATTGTTTTAATTTATTGTTATTATTCCAGCCGCCTGTGGCTGAGGTATGTGAGGATGTAGAAAAGTTTCAGATTGTCCACCGTACAGGGGAGATGCTGCCGAAATTTTCTCGGACAGGGACTCCTCTGGGGCGTGACAATTGGTCTTTAATTTAAGATTTTTGTATAATTAGAGTTGGTTTTAGTTAAGTTTTAATGTTTAATTTGTAATTTTAATTTAAGTTTTTAATTTTGAATTAATTAAATTGGTCAAATTATCTTTCTTTAAGAGAGTATATTTAATATTTGAATTTTCTTTCAATTTCAATTTTATTGGGTTAATTGGATTATCTTTCTTTAATAGCTTATTTTTAAAGTTTAAGTTTTTATTTATTTTTAAATTTGAATTAACTAAACTGTTTGAATTATATTTTCTTAACGGTTTATCTTTTAGCTTTTTATTAATTGTTAATTTTGAAATTTCTAGATTATTTTTGTTTAATATGTTATCTTTAACATTTAATTTTAAGTTTGTTAAATTCCGTTTTGATTTTATCAAAGTGTTTGATTTTATCTTTATATTTTCTTTGCCTTTTAAATTGATATGGTTAATTGAATTTGTTAGATTAGTTTTATCTTTAAAGTTTAATTTTAAATTATCTTGGTTTTGGATAGTATTTTCTAGACTGATTTTATCTTGATTATTAAATATTTTATCAAGGTATTTATTGATTTTATCCATTTTCTCATTTTTAGCATTTAAATTCAAATTTATTTTAATGTTTGACTTATTTATGTCTAAATGCTCACCTAATTTTAAATTTTCTGAATTAATTAAATTATTTGAATTGATTTGGTCATTGTTCTGTTTGACCAAGTCAAGGTTGATGCCAAATTGATCAGAGTCTTGATTGACTTGATCAGAGTCTAGATTATTTTGTGATTTTGAATTTAAATCATTTAAATCTAGATTATCATGCACCATACTTGGACTAATTTCATACTTATCATCATGCTGATTATTTAAACTACTATTAGCAGGGGTATTTTGGTAAATATTACTAACTTTGAGCGCAACCCCTAATTCAGTAGGCTTCTCCGTTGGATTTGGCTCGAGTCCATTTTTGACTTTAACGTGATCTTCTAGCTCCATCGGCGTCTCGTGAAGCTTGATCAACTGGGTCCACAGCTCATATGCATTCTTGTGCTTTTCTAATCTGCATAAAATATTGTTAGGTAAAACATTACAAATAATGTTACTTACCTTTTTGTTCAGTTCCGAGTTTTGAGAAGGTTTCCTTAAAATTAGCATATAATCGATCTCTACGCTTCCTAAGAAGCATTCCATTAATCGCTTCCAGTAGTTGAAGTCTTCATGATCATATGGTAGTGGTTCGCAGGGGTTCCATCCTTCTAGAAGAGTCATAATTTCCCGACAAGAGAAACAAACAAAACAAAATCCCAAGACTTGGTCTTGGATTAGCAGTGCGGGAAAAATAATAGAAGTATCTAAATTGGTGTTGCACCAATTTAGATTTAATTACAATGAAAAAAAATTCCAAAACAGGTAATAATACCGGATTGGAATTAAGCGTAAAACTGAAAACCAAAAAAAATAAAGGTTAATATTTCACCCCCTGTCTGATTGGTGGTTGCACCAAATCAGAGCGGTACCTACTCTGATACCACTTGTTAGATCGTGAAGTGTCAATAGAGTGGGGGGGGGGGGGTGAATATCGATTCGAAAACAACGTTGAAAAGAGTTAAGCCCAGCGGAATTTAAAAGAACAGACACAGTAATTTTACTTTGTTCGGAGCCTGTGACGACTCCTACTCGAAGGTCCATACTCTGTGAGTACTTTCGTCGGGCAATCACTATCAATTCGAATGATGATTACAAGATAATTAAGTACAAGAATTGACAGAAATAAAATATCGACAAGAGAAGAAGAATTAGACTTAAGAAAGTGCTTTGTCGGAATAGCCTCGCGGTGTCGCAGGAGCGTAGAGCAGCAGAGCAAGCAGTAGATTCTCAGTTGATGTTGAAGCTCCACCCCTGGGGCTTCTTTTATATGCTGCTTCGGGCGCCTGGATCCCTTCCGGGCGCCCTGGTGCGACGTGGCAAGTCTAATCAGCGAACTCCACGTGGCGACAACTCGGCTTGGATAAAACTTGCCTCCGGGCACCCGGATCCCTTCCGGGCTCCCGGACCCCTCTTCTCCAGAAAGTCCTTATCCTGCAAGAAAAGGTTAGTCCGAGGCAAATATACCCTGCAACACAGATTGTTCGCACAGTTTTATAGAAAAGCAAAGTGAGTATAAATTTAGCAAAAAGAGTATGACTTAGATTCCGTCTTTTCGAGACCGGAATCTAGTCACGATCTCAACTTAGATATCTGAAATGGATCTAAGCCAGTTCGACGCCTAATGTTCCCTTCCCGGGAACGCGTCCTCGCAGTCACTCCCCTCCAGTGACTTACCTCACTTACCTGCCAGACGTCCGGTCAACCCGTCGACCCGTCTGGACTTCTTGCCAGCTATCCGGTCAGCCCGTCGACCTAGCTGGACTTCGTGCCTAAGCGTCCGGTCAGCCCGTCAACCCGCTTGGACTTCGTGCCAGCTATCCGGTCAGCCCGTCGACCTAGCTGGGCTTCGTGCCAGACATCTGGTCAGCCCGTCGACCTATCTGGACTTCTCCTGCACACTCGATCAAGGTGTTAGACAACAACAAACTAACTTAACCTGATTTGTCATTCATCAAAACCTGAGTTAGACCGTTAGTGCTACCCACACCAACAAAAATAAATCATTTAGCATCTTTTTGGAGCCTCCAAACCTTTATTTTACTATTTTTGATCATTTCTAATTTTTTTTGTATTTAGGATATTTTTGGTAGTTTTTGCCTATTATGAGTCAGTTTGTCTATATAAGCGATTGTGTAACTGTTTGAGTGATTATCCTTTATTTTTAATAAAGTTTTCTTTTTTTGGTAAAACCTAGAGAGCAGTGGATTTCTCTCCTTTTTTATTTTGACTTCATTTCTTATCTTTTCCTCAAATCTTCCTTCACATTAGTCCACAAGATAATCACTATCCTGTCTAACGTCATTCTTGGTACCACTTGTTGAGACCTTTATGCCCAGTTAGAGGGGAGTAAATAGTCGATCACCCACTTAGATCGCTTCTTACAGTTGTTGGTGCATAGCGGAATACAAAAACAAACTGACAAGATGAAAACTAATCTATAAACAATAAAGACAAAGAGACAATAAACTACACGATGCGTTCATTTATGTGGTTCGGAGATAACTAGCTCCTACTCCACGACGTGTTTGTAAGGTGGACAAAATCTCAATTTGTCGATGGATCAATCCCCGGCAAACTCCAGCTAACACAACCTCCTTGTCGGTGGAGAAACCTCACCATAACTCTTGATCATAAGCACTTGGATCACAAGGAAAGCTTTGGAGACTCTAATAGATATTAACCAACTCTATTGTTGTCACCTCAGCCAACCACCCTGAGAACTCGGGAGGAAAATACCAAGCTATTTTCTGCCACCAGTCGACTGTCCTTTAAGTGAAGCCGACTGTTACACCCCAATGATCGGCTACCAGTCGACTGATCCACTTCGGTTGAGAGAACAGAAGTATTCCATTCTCTCCTAGGCCAACAACTACTGATACATACATCAGTCGATTGGTAAATCCTAAACCTAGGATTTTACCCCGAGTACAATCTCTTGGTACTCATCCTCGCCTACACAACCTTGACCTTGCCTTCTAGCATTTTCCATCAGCCTTGTGCCCCTTAGATACCTCACCATCCTTCTCTCCCAGCCTTTTCCATCGACCTTGTCCTTATTGTCGGGTCTTCCATTACCAAGAGACTCCTCACCTTCGGGACTTCAACTTTGCCAAGTTACACTTAGACTTATGTTGCAAAAACTATATACTTAGACTTACACCGTCAAGATGTAGGATTGAAAATAGGGATGGCAATGGGGCGGGGCAGGGGCGGGTTTGCCATTCCCATCCCCGCCCCATTCTTATTTTTTCGGGTTCGGATTCCCCGAACCCGAACCCACGGGTTCGGGGATTCCCCATCCCCGCCCCATTTCCAAATTGACCCAAACAAACCACAGACACCAGAAACAGTAGAATATTAACCCAAACAAATCACAGACACAGAAACACCAAAATGGTAGCCACTGTATCATCAATTGCAATCCATGGAGGTGAAAGTTTAACTGTCATGTATTAATACCAATATTATCATCAATATTAATATTAATACATGTAATCTGACCTGGCATGAGCTATTCTAGTGTCTGTGGTTTGTTTGGGTCAATTGATAATATTAATATTAATATCAATATTAATAATATTATTATTAATAATATTTTTTAAAATTTTAATATTAATATTAATACTATTATTAATACTTTTTTAAAAAATCATATTATTATTTATTAATATTAATAATAATAATATTCGGGGCGGGTTCGGGGATGAGGATAGTATTCCCATACCCGCCCCAAACCCGCCCCATCCCCGAAAAATCGGGGATCCCCATCCCCATTTCGGGTTTTCCCCGCGGGGCCCCAAACCCGCGGGGAAAATTGCCATCCCTAATTGAAAAGCACTAGAGGGGGGGGGGGGGGGGGTGAATAGCGTACTTGGCTTTCACATTCGTTTTAAAACTATCGAGTAAACACACAGCGGAATAAAGACACAATGTAAACAATCACAAACACCAAGAGTTACTTGGTTCGGAGCCTGTGGCGACTCCTACTCCAAGTCCCGCACGTAAGAGTGCTTTCGATAGACAATCCACTATCAGTTCTGAATAAGTACAAGAGTGAACTTACAATATTAAAACAACTGTAAAATAAAGAATACCGACAACTACAGATATGAAGATTCTTATTCTAGGTCGTCGGAGCAGTGTTTGGGAGTCGAGAAGGCGTTTTCTGATCAACGTGCAAGAGCAGAAGTCGTTCTGAATGTTGTATTGAAGCTCCTGGTTGAAGCCTGCTTTTATAGGCTATTTCGGGTGCCTGGAACCCCTCCGAGAGCTTGGACCACGTGTCTCGGTCAATTGACGCGCTCCATATCAGCTTGTAGATAGTTTTTGGGTTCTAGGCGCCCGGATCGACTCCGGGCACCCGGACCGACTCCGGGCGCCCGGACCGACTCTGGGCGCCCGGACCGACTCCGAGCGCTCGGACCGACTTCTGGCGTCCGGACTCATTTTTTCCAACCCTTTATTCTCTGCAAAATAAAATTAGTCCAGATAATAAACAATATATATAATATAAAATTTAACATCCTCTAACTATCAAGTTCTGACTTTGAGTTTCGTCAAAACTCTAGATCGAACCGACACCTACTGTTTTCTTTTCGGGGAACGCGTCCTCACCTACTCCTCTCAGGAGAGTTTATCTTTTTCCAGACCGGTCCTCCAGACCGATTAGACTTTTGCTCAGCATCCGAGACTTCCGGTCTTTGTGCTGGACCTTCGCTCCACAACCCGCCCAGACTTCCACCCGGTCCGCGACCACTAGGATTTTAACCTAGAGTCCCCGACTCTAGGATTTTGCCCGAAGCACTCGACTCGCCAAAACTTTCCACCTAAAGTTACCATCCCCTAGGACCTAGGGTTACCACCCCCTAGGGTTTTTCCACCTGCCTAACCACAGTTAGGACTTTTC
Source organism: Zingiber officinale (assembly GCF_018446385.1). Taxonomy (NCBI): domain Eukaryota; kingdom Viridiplantae; phylum Streptophyta; class Magnoliopsida; order Zingiberales; family Zingiberaceae; genus Zingiber; species Zingiber officinale. The sequence continues at coordinate 150,098,642 of NC_055988.1, forward strand.
ATCACTTAGGGTTACCACCCCCTGTGACCTAGAGTTACCACCTCCTAGGGTTTTCTACCTGCCTAGAATCCACTGGGACTTTTACCTAAGAACACTTAGGACTTTTCCTGTAAGCTTAATCAACCTTGTCAGATCACAAGACAACTTAACTTTGGACTTTTTGACATAATCAAAATACGAGTTCGATCGTCTGGTGCTTCTCGCACCAACACAAGACTCCGCTTGAACTTTCACCACTGCCAAGATCTCACTTGAACTTCAAATACAATGATAAATCTAACTTAAATCTTTACCCAAACATCAAAATATGAGGTACATAGATTGCTCCAACACCACTTACATTATAACAAACAGAAGACATTTGACTCTTCTATCTAGAAATGACACTAATATAAAAAGTGATGGTATTTTAGGTCCAACTCTATCTCTATGATCTTTGAGGTCTCTTCCAGTAATTCTTCCAATGCATCAAGGTCAACACTAGTAAAATTGAGGTTCAGGATAAGAGAAAGAAAAATTCATGATAGAGAAACTTATTTGTAATACGAAAGGACATATAGAGAGACAAAAAAATCTTCAATTTTTGGCCAAGAATGTCAAAACAGTCATTTTTCTAATAGAAAATGTGACAACAATCTTGTAATTTGAACTTGAGAACTAGAACAAACATCTTCACCAATAACCAAATTGTTCATTTTGTTCAACTAAAAAACTAAAATATGTTAGTGCAGAGAGCACTAAAATCGAACGTATGTTTGATTTTGTTAAAGGTTCAAAGTTGTCTTGTTGTTATCTAACGACTTGATTAGGTGTGCAAGTTGCTATATCTGAAAAGTTCTAATAGGTCAGCTAGACCAAATACTAGGTAATAGAAGATTTGGTAGATCAATGACACTGGACATGGAGTTCAGATGGGTTAGTGGACAAGACATCTGGTAAGATAGACTCAATAAGTTAGCGAGGATAAGATATTGAGTCAGGAGAAAGCTCTGGCAAGTTGATGATCGGATGCTAAGCATAAAAAATCTAAATAGGTTTGGATGTCTTGATGTTTGACGAGTAAATTGAAATAAGCTCTTGGAGTAGAGTGGATCTTCTAAAAAGAAGAACAGTACGGGCATATCCCAGTTGGGACAACGTAAACATTAATCTAACTAAAGAAATTGACGAAAGTTTCCAAATCAAAATCAGACAATCTAAACTGTCAAGATTAATTCATATATAACTATATGTTTCTAAACTTTATTTTGCAGGATTATTATTACTTATATTTTGACTAATATTTATGGTGTAGGAAAATAGATTTTTGAGTACAATCAACTTAAAAACTCATATAGGCACAAAGAAGGAAACAATGGTTCAGGCAACTTATCAGGAGGATTAGTCGATCGAACTAATATGAAAATTGTAGATGATATGATCAGATCACGCAAGAAAGGAAACCCTAAGGGATTAGTATTAGATCAAAATAAATTAGGAAGGCAACAAAGATCAATTGCTTGTTAGAGGTTCAATTAATTGAGAGGGTTCAATCGACTAACCGATTTTCTATTGATTGGATCGTGACTATAAAAGATAACTCGAGATCTGAGACTTAATTACATTCGAGAGAATGGTAGAGTATTACTATCTTCTTCATAACATGTATGATTTTCCTCCTCTAAAAATTGTCGAGAGTAAAAATTTAGTTGATTTTTCAATCAAAACGATCAAAGATCATGTGGCAAAAGGTGATTCGCTCGCCCCCAGCGCCCCCGCCAACCCGTCCCTAGATCAACACGGAGGAGATAAATCACGGGTGACTACTAGTCATTATTGCAAATGGCCAAGACATGGGGGAGGTTATACTCGGTCACGCCGAATTTCGACCCCAAGACCTCATATGATAACACCTCATGTCTTAACCATCGCACCGTCCCGAGGGAACAAAATGATCAAAGATCATGTGGCATGATCTGTAGTAATCATTGAACTCCGAACAAAGTAAAATTAAAATTATATTCTTATCTCTATTATTAATTGTATTCACCCCATCCCACCCCTCTTGTCTATTTCTATCCGACAAAATGGACTTAATTTTCAATGAAAAGTTAAGGGGGCATTTGATTTGTGTTTTTCACGCTGTTTTCTGTTTTCATTTTATGAGAAAATAGAAAACGCATTTAGTTTGCGTTTTTCACATTCATTTTTAAGAAAAATGAGATAATGTTTTCTAAAAAAACGAAAAACGCGGAAAAGTCATTTTCTGAAAAACGAAAAACGCACGTTTTTCAGAAAATAAAAATAAAAATGGGACAAACCAAACACACCCTTAACTCTTTGAAATTTGTCGTTTCCTTTTCTTCCTCCTAATCAACCATTCTCTCTAACTACAACTTAATTATTTCATTAGTGATTCAACTATTTTAGTTCAATTAGCAACGTTGCGCTTGAACATGATAAAGAGAAATTAGCCCCCAGGGGCTGGATCAGTTGGTAAGTGGCTGGGAAGTTGTACCATGAAGCAGCAGGTTCGAGTGTCGACGGTTGCAATGTGGGATAATATCCCCGTCTGCCGGCTTAAAGCCTCGAACCCCCAGCCACTTGTCAACCCAGCATTCACCCTGATTAACCCTCCTCCTACATCACCATGGGGCAGGCGTAGGGGGCCGTCGGGGCGGCGGATTCCGCCTTTTTGTACCATGATAAAGAGAAATTAAAAAAAATAAAATGCAACAAAAAAAAAAGTCTCTAGAGATGACTAGGGTTCAAATGGATCGTCCAACCAAGAATACTCCTTAAGAATCTCTTTCTCTTCCTCCGGCGTGAAGTCATTCTCGAGGTCGAATAGCTTGCGAATCTCTTCCGGATTATTCCCTCTGATCGCATTTGCGGCACCCTCAACGGCCATAAACATCAAGTCTTCTATGTCCAGATAGTTCGCTGCCTGAATCCATGGCACAACAAGGTCGAAATCACTTCGAACGACATCGAAAATCAAACAGGAATGAAAAGCAAAAGAGTTAATTTTTTTTACTTTAAGGAGGTGATGGATTAAGTCCAAATCCACTTTAACGAACTCTAAGTCCCATTGAACGAGCTTCATCACCGCATCGTAACAGGCTCTACAAGTTTCGGAGTGCGCAGACGACGATTCAGAGGAGGAAGCACCGGCGGCAGAGCCGTCGTGCTTCGGGCATAACTCGCTGGGGATGGCGGCGAATTTGGTGTGAACGCTGGGGGAATTGGCATGCTTCCTGCAGAACTCGAGGACCTTGCTCAGAATCTGGGAGTCGACCCGGGGGAGGGGGATGCAGTCGTCGGCGTTGTCCTCGTCGGCGAGGCTCTTGATGATATTCGATTGGAATGCCACCGCCTCCTCCACCTCAAACATTTCCCCGTCGCCGGAAATGAGCTTGATGGTCTTCCCCATCGCCGAGATGAGGAGAAGAGAGGCAGGCGAAGGCGGCGATCGAGGTCGGCGTCGGGCGAGGCGAAGGTTAATCGTTAAAATTTGCAGGGTTTAGGTTTCCACAAAATAAGAAAAAAAATAAATAGGCAGCGATTGCGGTGTAATTGTGTAAATATGGAAATCAAAGTTTATTTGGGAAATAATTAATGTCTTACTATTAATAAATAAATAAAATATATAATTACAAAAATTAATATATCAATGCGAAGAATTTTAATTAAGATTACTTTTAAAAATAGCATGTAAAAAAATATAATTTGATTATTTTTTCCCTATTAGCTTCCTCGATAAAATGACACAACCTAATAAATAGCTTGCCATATGGGTTAAGATTACTTTTGGTAGAAGGTAATTTGCTTTTAATATTATAATATTAATTAATTTATTTGGTATCAGATTATAAAGGATAATCAAGTTTTGTAATCTGTATTATAAACATCATGTAATATGATTATATTATGATGTCATTGTTTAAATGTTAAATATATTTTTAATTCATTTTTGACATCAATCGATTAAAGACGTCACTTTCACCGATCGCCAGTCATCGATCGACCGCTACTTGCTACTCGCCGGCCAACTGGCTCCCTACGGGTGGCGGCGGTGGTAACAGCGATGTCGATGACCGACGATCGACAGTTAGCCGCTTGTAACTACCGATCGTAGGTTGTCGGTCGATCGTCGACCATCGTCGTTGTCGGTCATCGACGTCGTTGCTGCCACCGCCACCACCCATAGGGCGCCACCTCTAGTCACCGTCGGCCACCGTCACCTTTGACACAAAGGTATAATCGTCGATGTCTCCGACAGAGATCATAGGATATTTTTTATTATTTTATAATAATACGAATTATATTTCTTATAATAAATACTAGAAGTTAAAAAAAAATATAATCATTTTTATAATAAAAAATTATATACATTATATTATCAACATAATAATATAAATATAATATCAATTATATTATATTATTCCTAAATCAAACACAGCCTTAATTATAAATTTATTTTATTCAATAATATTCATATTGTAACATATGCTAAAAGTAACTACTATGATAGTTTTGAAATGGTAGCTTTATTTCGGAGAACATTATATTTTTAGTTTCATAAATTGTACTTTGTTTTTTAATTTTGTCATATATTTATAAATTGATATTTTTAGTGCATTAATTTACATTATTTTCTAATTAAATTTTTTCCCAGAATTCTAATTACCATCGATAATTGCCATAATTACCTAGATGGTAGCTGTGACATGAAAAATAAATTTAAGATAAAACACAAAAGCAAAGCCATATAACCAACGGTATGGATTTAGGATTGAGTACGTAATATTTGTTTTGATATAAAAAAATGCTGATTAAAAAAAACTCTGCATTTATTTTTGCTCGATAAATTTCGCAAGTACAGTCTTATGCCAGATCTGTCATTGCTTTGTGATCACTCATATTGTGCTCGACTTGAGGCCAATTGAATTATTCTATTCTGACTCGATGGGTCCCTTTAGACACACTATCATACAACTTTTCTTTTTTAAATTTCCGTACCACTCTGTTTATTGGTGTTTAAATAAATTCTAAAAGAACAATGAAAAAAATTAACTTAATTGCAGAGGATAACCCTGGTTTCTCGGGGAGTTTTTTTTTCCGATACGACTCGAAAAGTAGATAAATAACGGGGTGGACGGTAAATAAGTCGAACCGGGTAAGTTATGGGAAGTTGAAGTTTATTTGATAAGGTAGTTTAAATTGAGTTTAAAATAAATTAAGTTATTGTACTAGTTATTTAATTTAATGTGGTATTTAAATTTATTTATTTAATTAATTAATTAATTAATTAGTATACATTAAAATAAATAAATTCCTACTAAATTAAAATACCAAAATTATTTATAAATATTTGGTTCATTTATATCCGCATCGAGTCGAGTCTCTGTACGAGGTCTTAGCCTTATCTTCTGTAGATGTTAGAAATGTACTCCAATTGTAGCAATAAGTTGCCAGAGGCGAAAAAGGCATTTTCCTAATCGTCGCCAAATAATTTAATTTTATCCCTTGCACCGCACGCGACCTTTACTGCTTTGCCACGTCGACGTAGTTCCAAAGCGAACGCTGTCTTCCCCACACGATCAATTACCCGACCAGTAATTGCAGACATAGTGGGGTCCAACGAGTTGTCCAATAGCGGTGCAGACGCCGAAACGAATACGGATTGATGCCAAGATATTCGCGCTCACTCGAACCACATTCTCGAGTCCGATCACCTACCATCTTTCATTTCCGCTCAACCGCTAGTCTCAACCAGAAAAGTGTCGCCCCGTAGACTGGAAGCGCTTTGGCGGAGCAACGGCGGTGCGGCATAGCGCGGAGGTGTATATCTCTTCTTCATCGTATGTTGTTGCAAAATACAACGCCCGACGAGAAAAACAGCGTTGTTTGTGTGACCTTTCCTCGCTCGTTTCTCGGCCGTGTCTTTCGGCGGACGAATGGGCGACTACGTCCAGCTGAACGGCGGCGGTGAAGAAGCCGGAGCGACGAGGAAGGAAGCAAAGAGCGCCGCCGCCACTCGAATCGCCTCTCTCGACGTCTTCCGAGGTCTCTCGATCGCTGTGAGCTCTCGATTTAAGTTTGTCAAACTGCAAACTTAGTTGTTTTTTTCTTCTGGGAAATAAATAGTGTTTGATGGGTGGATTTGTTGCTCTTGAGATGGATATTCGGTGTATTTATTGTTCTGCGGCTAGATGATGGTTAGGTTATGGTTGAGCGGTCCATATCACCACTTGTTGGATAGTATGCGGAGAATCTGGAGCGAAAGTAGACATTTTGAGTTATGACAAACGAAAATGCACATGAAGGTCTTCTTCTCCGTTGGAAATTTCTTGTGATACTTTACTCTTTGGAGACGTTGGGTAACATTTGCACTGTTTGTGATACGTTGCCAAAAGCTTAGTCTTTTATATCAGAAATCTTAGCTGACTTAATTGTTAAATTATAACACTTAATTTTATATTGCAGCTGATGGTATTTGTTGATTATGCTGGTTCTGTGTTGCCATATGTTGGTCATGCTCCCTGGGACGGTGTACATTTGGCAGACTTCGTAATGCCATTTTTTCTGTTCATTGCTGGTATTTCTGTTTCAATCGTCTACAAGGTAAGAAGTGTATTTAATCTTCTACTCATAGCTTTCTTTTCTATTTCATGTAAATGCTCATACTCAGATGTTGGACACAAGTGTTTAGTATCTACGCATTGTCTTACAGCTTGCAAATATGACAAGCCATGATGCATGGATAAGGAGTATATCAATTCTTTCTGTGGATCTTAGGCTGCTGTATTCATAGGGAGTTGGGTGTAAAACAGGTGTTGAAAGGGAAGAAGTGATGTATTGATTTAGAGAGAGAGAGATCTAAAATATGGGAGAGGAAGAGATGGTAAAAGGGCCAACCAACAAGAAATGTTCTGTCTATAACTTCTTCAATTTCATAAAATCACTCAAATCAGACAGCAGCTTGGAAGCTAAGATGGTGTTACTGTCGATAGTATGCACTGAAGGAGAAAATAAGAAAGCCTTCTGCTGGTTATGGTAATCCCATAAAATTTGATGGGCTTAGAGTCAGAATTTGCATACATGGTACACAATGATTCTGATTTTGACTAAGTCCTCCAAAATAGCTGAACTCTTAAATTTACTGCTGTAGCAATTACTTGATTTCTTCTTCCTTGTTATTCAAACTCATGCTTGTCCCCACAGGATGCCCAGCTAGAGGGTGGCAGACTTGCTACAATGGGGCAAGGGATCAATTTCTGGTGGGGACATGTCCTCTGAAAAAAAAAAAACCCCTCCTACCCCCCAGCCAATGTAGTGGTCAGCTATGAGTTGACCTCGTGATTTACCTCCCTTCACCTAACCTAGGGACGGGCTGTGAGGGGTATCTGGAATGAGCGTAATCACCTTTTGCTACAATACTCATGCTTATTATGCACACACAGGACTCTTTTATGGATTTTTATGGAAATATTTCTTTCCCTAAAAATTACCAAAATTTAAAATTTGAGAGCTTATTACTGGATTAGTTGGTTGATTCTGCTTTAAAAAAAAATCTTCAGTGATAGTTTGCACAATCTTATGTTTGTCTATAGGATGATTTTAGTTTCTTAGAATTCATAAGTAATACATCAAGTTGCCCAGTAACTTAGAAACTTATGTTCTTCTGTTCAGAACAAGGCCAATAAAGTTCGGTCAACACGTAAAGCAGCGGTACGGGCAGTAAAACTCTTCGTTCTTGGTGTTCTTCTCCAAGGTAACAATGACACATTTTGTTGATTCATAAGATTATTTGCAATGATAACTTGTTTGTATATTTATGCTTATTTTGATAAATAATTCAACATATTGATACACACATATTAATCTGGGGAGCAAAATTTTACTTTTGTGGCTCCCAAATGGAGTATTCACTGATTAAAATATACTGCAACAAATATACTATTCATAGCTAATCCCACAGAAGTTTTGAGATTAATCAGATCTGAAAGCGTACAACACAAATCCTAGATATCTTTATTTTTTGAAGTACGCACACCAACACTGTGGAGGATCACTAGGGAATGTTATGGGTTCTATGAACTGTGATATTTGTCCTTGCTACCCGATAGTTGTTCCATGTACGTGTTTGTGTACTCGAAGATGTAGGCCTGTGCAGATACATTACCTATGTGTGTGAAGGTCCACCTGAGACGTTCCCTAGATCACAAATTGCCACATATGACTTGGGAACCTTGGATCTGCAGCAAAGAAGGCATTTCCAACATTAGATGGCACCTCCTCTTAGGTCAGAGGTGTAGGTGCGTGGCTCAATATAAAGAGAAGAGGGAGTCTGAGGTATGAGGGAGGAGCAGGAAGATGGTAAGAGGGAGGAGCAGGAAGAAGTAAGCCAACATAACACGATGACTCAAATAGATCTATACTATGCTGACAAAGGTGAAGTGGCGCAGTGTTGATCTAGTTAAGGATTGTCATCACTGGTACCTCAATCATTGGTGGGATATATACCCAAGATTTATCTAGATAAGTTTCTATTGTTGATACACAAGAGTATTTTTTCTTGATCTTGTCATCATTTGTGTCCTGGACCACCAGAGTTTTGCCTTCCATAATGACTAGTCACCAATAAAGTGTGTCATAAGTTCATAATTCATATACTATTCGCCTACCCCCTAAAACAATGTGGGGTGTTTCATAGTAGTATGACTATGGCCCATATTGCCTAAACAATGTCAATGCTGTGTCATGTGATTGTAATAGTTCTGCTTGAACCAATAATGAGCAGAAGGAAAATATTTGTGGACATGACACGTCTTATAATGTAAGTGCAATACATCTGATATAGGTCAGAAGTAGGAACAAAGTGGTGCTCACCATCAACCCTAGAAGAAAGTATATCCATTAAATGTGAAAGAATATTCTTAAAATTTATTCATGACTACTTTACTAGATGCTATTCCAGTCATTCCTTTTATAGAGACATGTCATCATATGTTATAGAAGTTATCATATAGGTAAAAGTCTCCTTACCCACGATGCATTGTAATCATTGTGTCTCCTAATTTGAATGTGTGAACATGCTATATTTTTCCTTTTGTTTCCTTTTCTTTTATTTTAATAAGTTATTTTCTAAAATAAAATCGTTTGTGCAAAATATAATCCATTAATTTGCTAAATTTTCTATAAGATGATCTATATCAAAATCCATCATTGTTCAACGAGAAATAGAAGATAAAATTATTCTTCTAATTTGCTACCTGATATGACTGCCTTAAGTAACTAAGAAAAACTCTTTAAGGTGAAAGAGAAAAAATCTTACTTAGAGGCGCTAAGATGCATTTTATCAACCCTTTCATCTAGAACATTTTTGTCCTAGAGCTTAATATTTTACATGGTAATAAAAGTTCAGGTGATAGGTTGGTTGAGAGACAGTCTTTGCCTCATGGCACATCAATCTTAATCATTCTTGGCGGTCCTTTTTGAAACTGTGATCATTGTGTTGCAGCAATCTTTTCTAAATTATAGCACTCTTCATTCCAAAAGGTGCCTTGCTGATATCCTGTTCTTTAAAATTGAGATGGTTGCCTTGAGCTTCATTATGAGTCATTTGGGCTGATGGAATCCCTGCACCCTTAATAATGATGAACTAGGATTTTCTACCATTATGGCCCTACTAGAAGAGAGGGTAGGCAGTAGTCACCGAAAAGGTCATTGCTTCTTGGGAGGGTTGTTCTTGGAATGTGGTTAGGACAGGTCGAGAGGGTGGGGGCCTATGAGAGGCAGCACGAGAGAGAGGGAGGGTTGCTGATATTGGAAAATGAATGGAAGAGAGGGGGTTGTATGAGGAGTGAGATTGGTGGCCGATTGGCTGTCGCCGATCAAGAAGGCCTGAAGGACAAAGGGAATCACCAATCATGTTTCACATTGTCGATGATAGAGAGGAGAGGAGGTTTGTGATGAAAGGGAGACACTACAGATGCCAAGAGCCCGTCAGAATAAAATCTTGAAGTTATTGCTTTGATAAAAGTCTCCCTTTTATAAATTTTGGTAGGGTGCCCTATAAAAATGGAGGGATGCCCATAGGTGGTTCTGCCCGACTCTTGCTAAATAATCAAAATAGTAAATATGGTAACAATGATGTAAATGTAGATGTCATATTATCGTAATATTGGAAAACAATTGCAAATGTGAATGTACACAATATAAAAGATGCAGGTCCACGACCTGTTAGTGCATAAAACTCCTATACATAGTGATATTGCTGAGAACAAAGTCAAAAAATTGGATATGCTTTTGCTATTTGTTTATGGTTGATCCTTGTTCTATTACATTATACCTTTGATTTACTTTTGCACCCAAATTTATGCAGACCTCTTCCTATCTACTTTAAATTTAACAGACTGTTCCTAGCCCCTACCTTACCAGTACAAGTTACTCTACATTTCAGGTGGTTACTTTCACGGCATAAATTCCCTTACATTTGGTGTTGATATCGACAGAATACGAGTCTTTGGTATTCTACAGGTCTTGCCTCAGATGGGTCTTCTTCCCTTTTATAAATAATTTTATTATTGATTATAGATTTCATCTTATGGTTTCTAGAATTATTTTGTCATTTGTTTAATATTGTTTTAGTTAATGCTTTTCTTCTTCATATAAACAGCGGATTGCTATTGGGTACATAGTTGCTGCTTTATGTGAAATATGGTTATCAAGCGCTGCAATTCCGAACTCTGGATGTAGACTTTTTAAAGATTATTACTTTCAGTGGTATGAGAATTTGTAGGTTTTAAATGCATTATTCAACAGCCTAAGTTGGTGGATGCCAATTTATTTTTTTTATAAAATATTCATTCTCAGATAGTTTTTATATCATCTCTATGTTAGGTTTATGGATTTTGTGGCTGTTAGATAGAAACAACAAGATCTCTACTTAAGATTCCTCTATCTTTCTCATTGATTGTCTTAATATCTATCTATATAGTGTAGCATCGATGGCTTGAGGGAGGAGGAATGAATTATGAATAGACCACACGCCTTAATTGCAATTCTCATTCAAAATAAAAATAATTCAACTACTAGTAGTTTGAGGGTACTCATGTTTATTTGAGCACACAGTGAAATAAAAAAATAAACACGAAAACCTATCGTGGCTTTGAGAGTTGAGACTCTGCTCCTAATTTGTGACTTGCGTGTTCAGTACGTTACCCTTGAATGTTCAACTAAGAGTCACCCTTTCACAGGGCCAATTTTTTATAATTCCAGCCTTTAGATGATTACAACTGTCACTACTCAGACACAATGAAATATAAAGCCAAAGAAAGATTACCAAAATCTTTAACCATATATTGTCTGCCTCCAATTGATTGGACACTTTTGTAGTCAATTGGAAAAGCCTTGTAGTCAACAACTAAGTAAACAATGTTATCATTGGAAACCAACGGCAATTGTTGATCAACTGGAATTCCATCTCCAGTAAACTGCTCAGCCTTTAAACGACTGGAAACTACATCCAATAGACTATTGCTCGAATAAAAATATTCTGAGCATCAAGTTGAATATTCTATTCATCGAACCCCGACATTTAGTTGACTCCTTGGTTGTTAACTGACATGCTTCAATTGATTGAAGTTCCATTGGTTTACTAAATCCAATTAGTCCCAGACCGAGCTAGGTTGGTGAATATGACTTGAGACAAACAATGCTTGATTGAAAGCTCTATACTAAGCTATTGGGTAATCTGCCTCTATCTACCTAAACACATCATTCACGATGATGGTACCTAAAGACTAAATCCTATAGATTACAATTTGCTCTCATAGTCTCTCACACTCTCATTCCTCCAAGTCTATGATCACTCAATGCTCCTTGTTTGAGAATTCACTTTATGTTAGGCCTTTGGTCCATTGAAATATTGAATGCATCATATTTCTCAAGCTCTCTCCATACTACTTGATCTTCGATGCTTGTGACCTAGAGTCCACCTCGTGCCAAACCTTCAGTCATTGAATGCACCAAGCTCCTTGAGCTTGATTCGTGCCATCCAATCCTCCATGCCTATGAGTCCACCTTGTTCTCCACCATCGAGCTATCCTTCCCACAATCTCTACAATTACATCCATAATCCCTTGATGCTCCATCCCCTAGAGTCCACCTCATGTTAGACCTATGGTCCATTGAATGCATCAACCTCTTTGAGTTTGCTCCATGTCCAATTCTCCATGCTTACGAGTTCACCTCGTACTAGGCCACTGAGCTGTTGTGCAAACAATCACAACTTGATCACATTGTTCGCTAAACTTCGTTCACCCAGCTTCATATGCATTATGCCAAGTCTCTGCACACTTGATGCACATATGAGAAACCCATGTAAAAGCTAACTTAAATTCTATTGCCAAATACATCAAAATAAGCTAGTCGAATTGAACCACATGAGAGCATTATTTCCCCAACATATGAGGCTACAAGTAGATAAAACCGATAATATTCAAGGCTCAAGCCATGTTTTGTTGGGGTTGATACCAAAAGTCATATCAATTTGAAGGTGAGGAATAAACAATTGCACTTTACTTTAAAATTTGTACAGTGAAGTGTGTAACTTTTAGCAGGTACTTGGTGGGTTCTACCTCAAGTTTCCATGAGCTAAAATATGCTTATCTTGATGATACATATTTGTTGGTTGCCACTTGAAATGGAATTAAGTAGCTAAATGAACATGGAGTGCGAAGGGAAGTGTATGCTAATACAATGTAAGAGTGCGTATCCATTACAAATAAGCATTGTTTGCCATTATATAATTTTAACGCTAGATGGCTTTTAGCAATGAATCATCCATGTTAACTTTGGGAAAAACCTTCATTACCACTTACATTTGTGATTGAGATGATCATCACACGCACTTTCAGTAATTGGAATCATGAAAGTGTTCAACAACAAATTACATGCTTTAACTTGCTGTTTTTGTCTTTATCAGGATCATAGTCTTTGTATTGTCCAGTATATATGTGGGGTTGTTGCATGGCATATATGTACCAGATTGGAAATACGAACCACAAGAATTTGCTCTCAGTTCACCATCAATGCAAATCAGAGATGTCATTGAGAAGGTAAAATCTTTTAAGAGGATCTGTGTTTACAAATTATGGTTTTTCCTAAAGAGAATTATATGTTCTTGAGGGGCTTTATTAGAGCTCACTTTTATATAGAGCTCTGAACAATTGACCTTTTACTTTCCATTTCTAAGGTTAAATGTGGAGTAAGAGGTGATCTTGGACCAGCATGTAATGCAGCTGGAATGATTGACCGCAAATTACTTGGCATAAAACACTTGTACATAAAACCTGTATTTAGAAATTTGAAGGTAATGCGATTAGGTGATTTTACAAATATGACAGCTAATAGTCACTTTTTAAACTGTTGTCTCTATACAAATAGGAATGTAGAACTCCCGGAGATGAAGATGGAGCATATACTACTTATCCATCATGGTGCCAAGCTCCATTTGACCCTGAGGGCATCTTAAGGTATACTGAATAAAAATTATGTAACTTATGTTACTTTTCAAGCTCGTTTTACTATTTTTCTCTATGATTGCATATTTTTGCCACGATATTACACTCTTGGCTTACCATCTTTGTGCTCAATGTTCACATTTTTCCTCTCACCATTCTCTTATTTTTGCCAAAATATTTTCCATACTTTCCATATTGAAAAAGTTGTAGGATGAACATTTATATCCTGCTTATTCCTTGCCATGTCCATAATTTAACCATCAGTTCTCTTTGTCCCTGATCCTGCTCAAAGTGATTGTCAAATAAGTTAAGCAAACCAATTAACTTCTTGAATGAGTAGTGTAATATTTAAGTTGTCTTACTTCTATGGAGTATCACCGAAAGGTTTTTGCTAAAATATAATACAATTCTCTAATGTTATTACCAATCTTTCCAAGATTAGTGCTATAATATATATTCAAATTATTAGTTTGATGTTTAAAGAGTATTTTAGGCAATCTTTCAAACAAGAGGATGTACTTAGTCTTTATTCTGCTTAGCAAAACAATTCACCTTCAATTTCCTTGGAAGTTACCTTGTTCAATAGTCTATAGAGATTTTGTCGAGAAGCTTAACATAAAATTAATTATTTTCTTAATATAGTATTATTGTTATGTAGCCTATAAACTGATGCTATCAGAAGCATCTAAGAAAGACAAATATGGAGCTTCCAATTCATCAAAAATTCAGCCCTGAGTTTCATATTAGAATAGTATGGATATTATTTCTTATCGATTCAGTTTGCAAAAGAAAATACTTAACTTAGACTGCCTATAAGGTAAATGGCGCATTTGCTATTTTTATTGATTGTTATGTTGTACCTAGAAGGGGAGTCTTGTCGCAACGGTAAAGTTGTTGCTTTGTGACTAAAAGGTCACGGGTTCGAATTCTGGAAAAAGCCTCTTCCAAAAGGCAGGGTATGTACAATGGATCATTCCCCAGGACCCCACATAGCAGGAGCTTCATGCACCGGGCTGCTCTTTTTTTTTTGTTATGTTGTACCTTTTACTTGCTTAGTGTTTCCCATTTGAAGTAACTAAATTTCTATAAAATTGTATTTGCAGCTCATTGATGGCGGTTGTAAGTTGCATATTTGGTCTACATTTTGGTCATACTCTTGTTCTTTTGGAGGTATGAACTGTCTGTTAAAATAATCATAGCAATAATATCTTAGAAAATGTCTGCTAATGCCGCCTTAAAACTTGATATCAATTTTTAATACTCTACTTTGTGTGCTAATCCTACAAGACTTTTCTTTTTAGATGGACGATTTTCTTTGCTTGTTGATAGATCTTGTGATTTTTCTAAATTTCTATTCCAGTGAAAAGTTCCCAGTTTTGTAAATTGGTTCATTTAGAATTTGATAAATGTACTATTCCAATGAGAATATTTTACAGGATCATAAAAGGAGACTCACAAGATGGTTGCTGTTTTCACTTGCAACTTCTGGACTCGGGATGATTCTAGCTTGTATTGGTATATGTAATCTGTGCCTTCCAATGCTTTAAACCTTATGTCTATCTGTTGACTATCATAACTATTTTTCTATAGATTTAGCTAATATACATGCTAAAATTTATAGGAGTTCCTCTGAACAAATCACTATACACAATCAGTTATACGTTTCTAACAACTGGTGTTGCTGTGGCTACGTTCTGTGCACTATACGTATTGGTAAGCTGCACGTACTTGAGTATGAAAAGTGAAAAGCTTCCTCTTTTCATCTATAGCTACTGTTTGATGCATATGAGAAAGAAACTATATATTATATCTTTTGGTAACTCATACAAATTTTAAGTTTCATTGATCCCATTCATCACATAAAGTGCAAATGTTTTTTATTCAATTTTTATATGACTAAGAATATTTCAACTACAATTTCATGAACAGAATTAATGTATAAACAATTGACATAGGGGAAGAAACATGGAAAGGAAACTTTTTGCCATGAGATGTTCCTGCTAGGATTTGACTAACCTGAGTACAAGCATCCATGGTTAATACAAGGCAAAGGAGACATCACCAGAAATCTCATGCATCTTGGAAGCAATTTTCACTGTCCTAAAATCACCTTATTAAATTAGCCTATCATCCAATTGATATGGCCTTCCCAGCGAATTCAACAAGTAGGTTTAGTGCTAGATAGACTGAAGAAACTACGTGACATTAAAGTTATCAAATGTATGCTCAGCATACAACCTTCACTGTAATGGCAACAAAGACTCCTGATCACAATCATAGAATAAAAAATGGAAAAGAGAGGAATCTTTCATAGAATCCCACTTGTTTCTTTTGTCTTAGTTCTTCAATCTAATTCTGACAAATTTATCCTATCACATTGGTCTTATCCGGTGGCAATAATTCTGTTATGGACCGTAGGTAAGCCCATCTGGAGCCCATCAAATACCAGAGATACACACATGACAAATTTAGAAAGAATGGTGTATATCAAGAGAATTGATTTAGTTATTGTAATTGATTTTTATTTAAGTTGAGTATCTTTTATTTTTAATAGGATTGAGTCTAGTATCTTTTATTTTTAGTAAGAAAAAAAACCTTCTTATTCAATGGTTGTTTTCTTCCTTTGTTGGAAGGAACGTAAGTAGTATTTCAATGGCTAGAATAATGCAATAATGATTACGACTGAGTTTACAAAAGGAAAATCAAACCTCTTAGATCGAAAGGTTCTCTAATCCCAACGCGTCAAGGTTGTAAAACCAAGAAGACAAAGATTGATTCCACCGATGAGTCGGTAAACTATCACATTACATGATCCATATTCAAGGGCCATAACAAATTCCATGAATGATTTGGGCTCCAGGCCTTGCCATAAATCTATTAGCTCCCATTTTGTAAACTTTAATGCCAGCGATTCTAGCCAAGCTCAATGGAGGCAAATAAAGTTAATAGAGAAATATTCCAATGGGTAACCCTTGCAAGTAGATCTCTTGATTAGGCCGTCATATGTTGGAAGGTGATTGCTAAAGTAAGATATTGCCGTCGGCCAACTGAAGTAAATGAATGAACTAAAGGCACCTTTTTCTAGAACTAGATTGTATCTCAATTCAATCAATCAATCTTTCTTGGGGAGAAAAAAGAAGAAACTTTATTTTTTGAAATTGATTTTTTCAAAAAATGACTTACAAACTGATGTCATAGAAGTTCCACCAAAAGAAAATGTGGTATAAAAAACTTTTCTAATATTGAAATTTAATAGATGCTAAGACTATTAGAAGAGATGTCTATGGCTCTAACTAATAAAATTCATGAAACCTACCTATTATCCTTATTAAAATTTCAAATAGCAGTTTGATGAAGAATAGTACTCACATGTCTTTCATTGTATTTAAACCACCTAATAAAATCTACTAAACTGACTTTGTTCCATAGAAAACAAAGAAGAGTCAGTTATTTTTATCGATTTCTTACATGATCGAGAGTTAGGAAGTGTCTATCACCCTAAATTTTCTATGAAATCTTGCTTAATTGATCAGTCTACTTTTTAAGCTGGACAGTTCAATTGTGATGTCTATCCCATAACTCTTCTAAAAACCATTTTTAACAGAGGGATGTCTATACCAACTAGAATGGAGTTCTTTGTCTGAGGCTGAATTTTCTTAAGTCTGTGAGAGTAGCTGTTAGACTAGGCTTTGGATTTTCTTTTCCTTTGTGGATTCTTGAAGCCTATTTATTTGTAATATTATTCGTAACTAAGCCTATTACTTCACAAAAACTAGTTAGGTTGGCTAATAAACAGGAGAACTGTGCTCATTACTCGCTTCTATATGTACTGCTGAGTGGAAGTAATATTAACTTGCATCATATTTTCTTTGCTTGATGACTTTGTGCAGGTGGATATTTATGAATACAAATGGCCAACATATGTTTTTCAGTGGATGGGAAGGCATTCTCTTAGCATCTTTGTTTTAGTGGCATCAAACATTGCTGTCATCGCCGTACAAGGATTTTATTGGAGAAACCCTAAAAATAACATTGTAAGCCTACATTCATTACCAGTCTTGATACACATTCAAAAGTTTTCAATAATTTTCATTTTTTTTTTAAATTCTGATTAGCTTTAGTTTCTATTCATCTGCATTATATTTGCTTGATCCAAACTCTAATAATGTCTCTTGATATTTGCATTTGTTCAGTTAGTGGCAAACATATCTAGTTCTAGTGACAGTCATGATTACGTAGATGCTTATCCATTATGCATAAGGTGATGATAGTGGTTCTGGGGTTGATATAGAAGTTTGAGAGAGGACATACAGAAGGAAGGAGTACAAGAGTACAAAATAGCTAAATCAAGGGAAAGAAAAAACCCTTCTCTGTTTTGATTTTGTTTTTTTTTGTTTTTTGCTTGTCTTCAAAGTTTTTTCTTTATTAATGCATAACTCTCCTTTCCTACACATCCAATAAACCAAACTTGTTTAGACAAATACCAGATCCAATATCCAAATTGGTCTAGATATTACCTGTATGATTGATTGAAACCTATATCTCTTGGTTTTGAGTATTGTCCCATGACTGGACCAATAAGCTTCGGTCAGAATATTCTTTAGAAATGAAGTTCAATACTTGGTTTAGAAGTATGATTCCTCAGAGTAGATTTAAGAATACCAGGCCTTTAACCTTGTTCTGCTCTACTATCTGGCCTATCTTCTGATCATTGAGTTATTTGGGGGTTCATTTTGCTTGTCCAACTAGCTGAACCAGGTGCTAAAGGACTACACTAGTCGTTTGGGCATACATCTGACCTTTTCTTGGGCCTTGCTCAGGTTCCAGTATATACGTCACGCTTGAGGTGAATGTGAGAAAAATGAAATGAAGTTTGAAGAGAACCAATTGGAAATTCATCCATCTGTATCGGTTTACATTCTCATAGTTTATCTTCCCATTCCAGTGGAGGAAAGCTTGAGTGGGATGTATGTATCTGGAAGGCCAATTCTTTTTCACCAGATTTTTCGTGCCATCTGGAGTAAGAAAATGAAACACAGACATTTCACTATTCTACAAACTCATCAAGGAATATCCAACTTCTCTCCATTGCCATTCGAGTTTGTCCTGACCTGGTCAATGAACTTCATAGATGTGAATCAAACAACCAAAATACTTGAGCTCAGTGTGGAGCTTCCTTTCTCTCTACATTGTGACTATCACAATTCTCACGTCATAAAGGTTTCCCTTGATTGCTTCATTTCAATCTTAAAATTTTCAACTTGATGAGCCTTTAGCTATTCTTCTCTTTCCAAAATGTGCATTCGAAATTGTAATTTTCAATATAAATTTTTGAGAAAAACATAGGTGTGCATGTTTAAACAATCCAAATAGTAAAATGTGGCTCTCATCCTGCCTTTCAAAGTTTACTGTATTTCCTCTGTAAGCCTATCTTAAGGACAAGTACATACTCTTGCCTCCCTTGGCTTGTGCTACTTTGTTATTTGAGAAGTTAACTTTTTGCACTGCTGCCCCGTGTTTGACTTCCTGATGTAATATTCAGGTCCACTGGATTGTATCACTCGTGCGAAAGTATGCTGCCATTGATGAGTAACATGGAGGACCATGCCACATCTTTGTACAGTGGTAACTCATTTCCTAGATTCTTATTTCTGATACGATAATTGAAGATTAACAGAGAGTCCACATATCATTTAAGATATTAAGTCGGGCCGAATGCATATTTAAGTGCTCATAATTGGATATTAACGCAGTAAATGTCATATTAGGATCACAACGCAGAGCATCACGTTCTTGAAAAGGATGTTCGCTGAGATTGAGAAATTCTCTACTTTACTGATCTTTGTTTTCCAAAGTTGACATTGATGAACTTGACTTGCATTACCTGTATTTGTATAGGCTTTGCTTGTGTGTGTTTGGGTGAGCTGGTTGAGTGGACTCGTTAGGCCAGCCGAGCAGGGCATTTTGCTCGTAACGTTGTTGATATGATAATATGAATTGTCAACCCTACTTACGGGCAAAGTATAATTCAAACAAATATGCTTGACAACACCTACGGACAAAGTATAATATGAATATTGAGGGTGAGAAAGAACGCCATGTTGGGGTGGTGTTGAAGGATCCAAGTCATCCAATCATATCGCCGCCTTATTTTCTTGCCCTGTAACATATTGCATCAAACAGAAGTTAAGGAAACCAATGATCTGAATAGAAATGGCAGAGGAATGAAGAGTAAACAACACATTGTAGTAACAACAGAAACATTCAAGGGACTAAGTATAAAGCATCATAAAATTGGCAAACTGTTTAAACACCCAAGGACCGACACACTGAATATTACAGTTGGATAGCTGATATCAGGCTTTAGCCTGCATATATGAAAAACCAGAGTAAGAATTCCGCAAATCAAAACAGCAAAGAAGACACTGAAAGGTTCAGCTAACAACAAACTATAGCACTTATCTTCAAACAATTCAGAAAATAATAATCTAGAGAACCAAAGAATCCCACAGATGTTAGTCTTCAATTCAAGATCAAGAAAGTAATGGGGTTACAGTTGAAAAAAAATTTAGATCTTGAAGTATTGTCGCCAAATTTTGGAGATAAGGAAAGCATTCATCTTAACATTGTGATCTCCCACAGATTGTTGTTTCCACGTCGGTTTGTGTTCAATCCGCCATTGCTGCCACCCAAAGCAATCGGAGTGGCCTCCGACGTGGGAGATTGTGGAGACGATGATAGGGATCCATTGGGATGTGTACCACAGCCACCGCCGCTCCTCTTGATCGAATTAGTTTTAGGAAAAAATTTCTGGTGAGGGAACAGACAGGTTTGGATTAGGGTTAGGAATGTAAGAACTTGTCTTCGGAGGAAACATCAGAGGCACCTAAAAAGAGAAAGAAACAAGAACTCGAGAATAAAGATCGAAAATTTCCTTAGAAATAACAACAAGATCCGCAAATGAAGTGTCCGATTGATCAGGAAGGAGGGGGTTCCGAGGAGGCCGGTTTGGTAGAAGAATCAGCAGACTCCGAAAGCTCAGGCCAAGTGTCTCCCATCACGAGACCTCCCTCTCTGTCCCCTTTGCTCGGGACACATTGCCGTCGCTCCCTGCTCTGTGAGCTCATCAATTGAGGAACGATTTGTGAGCTATGCCCGCGGCGACAAGGAAGGGTGCAGCGTTTGGTTCATCTCGAACAGCGATGGTCTAGGAGGAAGCGAGGTGGAGGTCGTGAGTGAAGAGGAATTGAAGGCAAAATTGAATTGACAAAAAGTAAGATTGTGAGCAAAGAATACAGATAAAAAGTAAGATTCATGGCGGGAAGATAACGAATTAAATTGAATAAAAAAATTGGTAAAAAATGTTTGGGAAATCGAAATAATAACAATTTGATCATAAAAGGGAACTTTTATTGGGCAGGTCTCTCTCGCTCTCGCCCCCCTCACTTTGCCATCTCTCTCTCTCTCTCTCTCTCTCTCTCTCTCGTTTCTCCACTTGAAATGAGGCAATCAAATTTAAATTTTAATTTATTATTAATTAAATCTAAAGGACCTAATATCAGATTGAAATCCAGTTAGATCTGTTGGATCTGATAGCTGGGAGTGATTTGGCGGGAGTTCGACTGGGTCCGCGAGACTTGACAGCTTGTTGAAGTTCAGTTGGGTCTATGGACCTCACAACTGATAGGAAAACCTAGTGGGTCAAAGGAGAGTCAAGTTATTTTATACTGTAAGTAAGGTAAATCATTGTAAGAAAAGTGATCCAGTGAGGGCGAATCCTAATTAGGGACTTTAGGTGTTAGTCCGACTTAAATTCATTTTGAAAATCTAAGTTGAGATCATGACTAGATCCTGGTCTCAGAAAGATCGAATTTAATTAATAATCATTTTATTTTATTGTGCTAACTCTCTGTTTTATAGATTATTTTTTATTGTTTGGACTAACATGTATTGCAGAATTTAGTATACAAAAAACAACTTCTATACAAAAAGCAACTTTAGATAAACAATGTCTGAGGTGTCTTAGAGGTGTTCGGAGATGTCTCAGACTGGTGCAGAGGCACCCTGGATCCAACAAAGGCGCCCTCGTGTAGATGAACTTTGAGGATAAAATTCTTGCTGCGGGGAGGCGCCCTAGAGTATGTTGGAGACCCCTCAAAGTGCTTCAGAGGTGCCTCAGAGCATTCCGAAGGCGCCCTTGAGAAGATAGAAACTACAATTCACGTAGCTTATTGCAATCAAAATTTTGACAATCAATTTTGCGTTTGGAGGCACCTTCGACGAGGTTGGAGGCGCTCTCAACGCACTTTAAAAAAAGTATTCCGCCAACAGAACAAACACAACTTCCATACGAGCAGAGACGGATTTATGTTCAAGCTGTACTGAGTTGTAGCCCAACCCTATTTGAGAACCGTCTCTACTTCCAAGCCACTTCCTCTTAGCTTCTATTTCCTTTGATTTCGCACCAACTTCCTTTGTCTTCAAGGTGACAGCAGTCTCTGTTCCTTCACCCTTCGCCATTATTTCAGATACGTCATCCGTAACTATTTTTCTCAATCTTCGTGTAGTGAGACACAGCATCGAGCAAGTTAGAGGTCGCTCCGGCGGTGGAAGACTTATCGACCTTGTTAGCAATGCTGCCGAAGGCGAACTTGGTCTCATCCTCCGCCACTTTGGCGCAGGAGAAAAGCTCAGTTCGATCCATTTCCTGGTACGTGTGGCCCGTGGGAGCCGCTGGATCCTGGCTTGTCGGAGTCGGAGTTGCCAGAAGGTAAAGGTGGAAGCTTGCGAAGGCCAAAAGTTTCAAAGCGGATGTGTTATCAACCTTTTTCATAGGATATAATTAAGAGCGTGTTTAGACAACCAGATGTGAAGAAACTATTTTTCTAAGCGGCAACGCTTCATACGCATCGCAACATTATAACATTAATGTCTAGAGAGGGGGCATCCTTCCAAAATATTTTTTTTATATTTATTTTTCTCCAATTACTTGGGTCAACGAGGTCTGGTATTTAAAATTTAAAATATGTTTAATAATTAAATAAGATCTTGAAAATCCAAGAAGTCTAAAATTAATTTAATATGAATAACAATATTTTTTTATTATTTATTATAATTTATTATATTTTTACTAATAAAATTTTTACATATTAATCTTTTATAAAAAAGATTTTTTTTATTTATCCCAATCCTTTCATATCTATAGTCCAGTCCATCTATTTTTTCTGGATTCATCCCTGCATACGAGGTACTATTTTCAGTCTACTAATTCGTCTCCACACTACGACTATATTAATGCTCTACTACACATTGTCACTGTCGAAAGGTTGACACTAACTCCCTAGTGCATCCAGATCTTCATCCTTAGAGTTGGTAACAAATTTCATTATTGTGTATACTTATTATTTCGGTAAAAGGGAAGTGTAAGATTGTTATATATTTTTTATTATTATTTTTGTATTCAATTTACTCTTCCGGTGGTTTCGGAAGAGTTTTTTAGTATATTGCCTATTGATATGATTCGAGAGATCGTGGGTCGTGGAATAAGAGTTGACGGAGGCTCCAAATCAAGTAAACCGCTTGTGTTTATTTTTTTTTATTCATTATTACTCCTAATTCCGCTATGCACTTATTTTATAAAGCTAAAAAAAATATTTTTTGAAATCACATGATTTATCCCTTTCACATACGCATCAATGTTACATAACTTTGACTGAGTCGCTCGTGAGCAGTTTGACTCATTTGCATTCTGAATCATGAGTAGATAAGTTTAAGATTATACTGTGTGTGAGTATTTTAATAAAAAAGTTTAATTAATAATAATAAAATAAAATAAAATTTATTTAAATATAAATAATAATATAATAAAGAATATAACAGAATAATATAAAAGGATTGGTATAAGTAACTTGGGATAAAACTATATTCTGATTATTGTTACATTAGTGTCATGCGTCTTTTATTAATTTTTATGAAAAGCGCACCTCACACTGATGCCTTCGAGTATATTATGCAACATTATTATTTCCTACTATGACTTGAATTTTGAATCGATCGTTCAATTATATAACAGAATTAAGTTTGCATTATAATAGCTGTTATAGTGTTAGTAACTATGGACCCTAATTGCTATAATTATTGTAATTTATAATTTTATAGTTGCTACCATAATATTATAGCAATTATCTATATGACAGACTTGGCTTGGCTGGTAGCATTTATTGTTTTACATGGGTTGATGGGGTACGCAGCTCTTTTGATTAAAAAAAAATGAAAGATGAATGAATTGATGATTTAAAAAAGGCAGTTTATTTTAAAATCACAAATCTATAATCTACATTTATTCTAATTCATTTCTTGACAATACTAATAAATTCATTATCATTTTCATTCCACTAATCAAACATAACATTTATAATTTTTAAAAAATTAGGCAGGCACATGAATCACACAAAAGCAGTCAATCAATGTGCTAAAAATTCACTCATTTTTACAGAACATTTTTTTTTTCCAAATTAGATCATTTATCATAAATAAAACCTCTTGAACAAATAAAAGAATGTACTGCTCTACTGATCAGACCCTACAATTGACCTAAAATAAAAATGGTAACACGTAGCAGCTGCCTAAACCTTTGGAATCCACAAGTACAACGCAAGACTAACAAAGTAATCACTGGAACTACAATCTCTTCCGATTAAGAGCAGGCATCCATCAAGAGTCAACAAGTAGAAACATAGTGAACGAGACCGATCCAGTTAGGCTCCGGTGCTTTCACGGATCGAACCATTCGGTCGAGAATTGCCACCCCTTCCGCGGGCCGGTCCTCGTCCACGAGCTGAAAGCAAAACATGCCCTATTTAAGTACTAGTTCAGCCTAACTGTTTGTAGTGAACAAAGAGAGGTGTCGACTGAGGTATATTGCATATTCTTTGTGACATATGGTATTAAAATTGAAGCTGCTTCTTTGGATCAAAACAGCCATTTTGCTATTTTTCAAACTTAAATTCAGATGATTCGATGTTACCTCTACCACGGTTCCGTATGGGAGCCTCATCGTTGTAGGCATAACCACTGTTTTCCTGCTGATAATCAGGCTGTCCACCATAACCACCTCTACCACGGTTCGGTATGGGAGCCTCATCGTTGTGGGCGTAACCACTGTTTTCCCGCTGATAATCAGGCTGTCCACCATAACCACCTCTACCACGGTTCCGTATGGGAGCCTCATCGTTGTAGGCGTAACCACTGTTTTCCTGCTGATAATCAGGCTGTCCGCCATAACCACCTCTGCCTCGCCCACGGTAACCCCGGCCTCTGCTGCGGCCATAGGCACCTCTAGCGAATCCTCGACCTCTACTGTCCCAGTTTCCATCATTATAATTGGATGGACGGTTACCTGAATACACACACAATTGAGTCGTTTAAGTACTTTTTAGTTTGCATCTATCAGATAATAGCTCACAAGGTTACTTCATGCGTACCACGAGCCCTTCCTCTACCACGTCCACCACGGCCTCTTTCACGACCAGAAGGAGAGTCTTCTGTATCAGTAGTGATGATGTCAGAACCGAAGTTGCATGAGTATTTAATTGGGTATAATTGATTGCAGATCAATGCACAGATTTACCTCCTTCATAGTTGAATTCAGCCAAGGGTTTCACCTGATCTCTGGGCAAAGGAGGTTGATACCTAGCAAATGAAACATGAGGACTAATGAGAAGCAAATTTCAAGGGACAAGATATGTAGTTACTCTAGCAGTAAGATTCTTCTAACATGGAAAGATTTTTGATTCACAACATTGTAAAAGGTGGCAGAACAGAAAACAAATAACATAGTCTTTAGCTTGTGATTTTCATCAATTGGAGTTACTTATATTTTTCTCATTTACAGGAGAAAAAAAATGAAATTAAGAAGAATATCAACAGAAAAAAGACATTAAACTCTAATATAACAAGGGAATGTCTCAAACGATTTCTCAAAGTCACTCCCAAATAGTATTTATTCTCTTCTAAAAATTATTGATAGAAAGCAGTCCTAAATAAGGATCCCATTGTTAAATCAATAACAGCCAAAAATATGCCAATTGGATGGAAAATATAACCCAATTGTCTAAAATAATTTATATGAGAAATCATAGCACCCAAAAGAAAATACGGGACAAAAAACATAGCATTCTTATTCCAACAGGAAGAACCAATTGACAGAGAATAACGAATTGACTGTGGTTCAGCAATTTAAACAAAAGCACAGAAAATAAACTTTTAATTTCAACTATCATTGACACATTTGTGAGATTTGAGGAATTCAATTACCCAACAGCAGATATATCCAGTTCTGTCTTTGACAAAGTTATGCTGATTACTGAAACATGTCTAGTAGTCTCCAGCCTGGAAAATTGTATAGTTAGTAATTAGGCAATATTTCCGTGATCAAATTTTGACTTTGTGAAACAAATTCAACTATGCTGCTACACTACACACCAACTTTTCTCCAAATTTTCAAATTTTAATATTCAACAAAAATAGCTACTTACGGTAGTAAGCCTTCCTCTAATGGTTCCCATGTGTCAGTTATGTCTGTGGATCCAATCACAGTATTTTGATGAAGATCAACTATCCTTCTCTGAATCATCATTATAGGTAAAATCCAATGAGTTGAACAACTTTCATTTAATTTTGTCTGGCAAACTGAACCAGAATTCTTTTTAGAGAATACTAATCTTTTTAGAGCAGAAGACAATAGAAACCACAAAGGGAATACCTTGATCAATTCTACAATCATAACAGTCTTATTGATAGCTCTCCCCATCGCCTTCAAGACAATATCATTTGAATTTTTTTCCTTTAGAAATGAAGGAAAGAAGAACATCAACAATACTAAAAACAACCAAACTCCAGAACTAGTAGGTGAATGATTGTGTGAAAATGTCAGTCAAGGAAACATTAGAAAAACATGGAAATAGTGGAATTATTGAAGCATTAGGAAGTAAGCATACATGATTTCATCTCTGAGATGCAGCACTCATGAGAGCAAAATATGGTCGTATTGATTTTATCTTGCCTACATCTAGATCAGCAAAAGGAAACGATCCTAAATTAATGAGTGAAAAGACAACTGCATACAATGATGGGACAGGGTGGAGGATACTTGATTTGTAGTTTATATTCAAGTATTAAAAATTTCCGATACCGTGCCAATTATTATTGATGAAACTACATTAGTATAATAAATGAGTAACTGAGATTGGGACAAGCTTCTGTAGTGTTGTGATCATAATGTATCCCTTAATCTAGAAAAAAAATATTCTGTATGATTTTGATATGATCAACTATCTTTATTGATCAGAATGTAGGGCAGTTAAGAAAGGCCATATTCAAAAATAATTATGGTAATGAAATAGATGTATGGATATTACTATAAAAGATAAAGTGAAAATAATATTGTTAGGGGTAACTAGATGTAGCTCATAAAATGTTAAGACATTGGTTGAGATAATATGGAAATGTTCAAACTTCAAAGACACAAATATATATATAAGAGAGAGAGAGAAATCGAGAATCCCTTTACAGTTGGAGATATGAGGGGCTGAGATGACATCATTAAAAATAATTATAGAAAAATTGAATATCAATGATACAACCTAATAAAATCTAATATCAAAATAAATTTCACATAGCTAACTTCAAATAGTTGAAACTAACAACACTCATTGTATTCAATCATTAAAGGGAGCAAGAATTCATCAAGGTACAACATATGCATTCGGTTGAACACTGAAACAGCAGAAAAGGCTAAATCCTCAATTTAAGCTTACATAATACCTTCCGTTACCCAGTCAGTGCATCAGTTCTCTCAACGTTATATTTATAGACGTTGAAAATTTAAAACCCCCTACTCATCTTGATCTCTCAGCTAGACTTCATCAGATTGTTCTCTAGTTTTATATGGAAGATTTATTGTTGCAGCAACCCATCTAGGTTCATGTAACCATGTATTGGACATAATCCAACGGTGCTGGAAATGCTCATTATTCATTTCAAAATATTTATAAAAAATAAGACAGCCCAAAAGAATTTAGTTTGCCACAGATCCCTGCTAATATCGGTAGGAAAAAAAAATTATACTGCTTAAAGTTATAACACCAACAGATAGTTTCAATAACCTAGTGACCCAAGCTTGTCAAAAAAAGACTTGCTAAATATTCAGGAAACTACAAACACAACAATATGACTAACAACGGGGATACCAAATGGCGCATACCTGAAGCAAACTGGTAGCGTACGTGATATAGTTGCGCATCCTCCCCAGCGTCGTGATACGGATTTCATTTTCATTGATCGGGGTCTCTTCCCTTGGTTTCTCCACCCTCTGGTACCGATCCATCTACTAATCCACACACGGAAAAATAATGAATCCAATCAAAAGTTAGTCAGCTCGAAAAGGGGGAAAATAACAATAGCTGATATGAAACCAAAAAAAAAAGGGGCAATATAATCAAAACACCAGCATAAAGCCAAGAAAAGTCACAAACAAATAAAAACAGATACATCTTGCAAACATGAGTCCAAAGCAAGAAATCACATAGATACACATGTGGAGAAAAAAATAAATCAAGCAACAAAAACAACACGAAGCACAAAAACAGTCATACAAGTCAAATCTTCCTCTAATTTTCTCCCTTCTCGAATCCCTTGAAGTCCGAAAAGGACAAACTTTTACCTTTTCGGTGGCAGCCGGCATCGAAATCATGTAAGAATGAGTTCAAAAGAACAAATAAAAAGGTAAGATTTATCGACCAAACGCCACCTCCTACCTCGGTTCTCGCTGCCGCTCGTCGCCCTCTACGGCTCGTATACCTCTATTACGCCCTGGGAAGAGCTCGCACCGCAACCGCTCCTTCTCATATACCAATCCGCCACGCAGCGAGAGGACGGGTCTTCTTCCGCCTTAGGGTTCGTTCATAACCGAATCGACTAAATTGCCCTCATCGAGCAGCTAATTACCATCAAGGACAACGAAATCTCCACCGTAGTATAATCGAGATGTACGGTGATCGGTACACGTGGAGCCCACCACCGTTCGTCCGCTTTCATGCTTATCTTCTAGCCATTTCTATCCACAGCGGCTCCACAAAAGATTTTACTAAAATATTTTAATTTTCTTAAATTAATGTCAACCACTTATAAAAACATAGCTAATTGATACAATAATTAATTGATACAAGAAAAATATCTCGAGCCTGATCTCCCCTAGCTAAAATATCATAGGATTTTTTTGGCTATATTTTATCATAACATCGATGATACTAGATCGTTTAAGATGAGTATATCATTTTTTTTAATAATTAATTGATATTAGTATGATCGTGTACATGCATTGCGTGTGTAATATAATAATATATAAATTATTTGGGTCTTTGAAAATTCAAATTGTTTGGATTTTCTAATGTCATCCTTATAAACCAAGAATTAATTATTTGGGTATGATTTGTCAGACCTATGCAATAGTGACTATTGTAACGGGCTTCCCTATGCAAAAAATTATTTTAATTTAATATTATACTTGTCTTAGTAAAAAAAACTAAGAAAAGTATATTTTTTTAACATTGTTGGTCTAAAATATTTATAGAAGTTTTTTTAATCATAGTGTTGTCAATTCTAAGATATGAAACTAAAGAGAACTATATTTTTTTTTATATAAAACAATCAGAAAAAATTAATGATGAGAAAAATTCATAATAATATGTTGTAACTGAGTCTCGAACTCTAGATCACTGATTGTTTCGCTTGTGGAATTACTAATAAATTTTGAAATTACTAATAATTAATTGATATATTTAAGCTTTTAAAATATGTAAAATAAAGTGGCTAATGATTTCAAATTGCGTGGACAACTTAAATTTGGTGCAACTCTTATTAGTTTTAGCACACTTAAAAATCTTACAAAATTAGTGCATTCTATATGATATACATTTTTGCAAAATTAGCGCACACTACAATTCAAAACTAATGTATTTATACCTTTAAAATGTTTGTCAAGTTTTTATTATTGTCAAAATGCCCTCACCCTTAGTATCAAGTTTTGTTTCGTATCAAAAGGTCCTCTCTTCGTAAGATAAGTGGAAAGTATACGCGCTCATGGATGCGGTGCAATAGTAAAATACTAAAAAAAAATAATAGAATTTTAAATCTCAAATGGAACGAACAAGTTTGATTTATAAATATTTATAGTCATGCTCTTGAAGTTATTGTAGCGCTTGTAGAGCTTGCTTCTCCAACTTCACGTGCTAATGAGAGTGCCTTCCGCGGGATAAATCTCTTTATTAACAATGAACTAAAACGATACACTTTGACGCGATAGCAAATTGGCAATATTAAAAACTTAGTGATATTTTTAAAAACTAAACATTGGGAGGGGGTGGTTTGAAATTTGCTCCACTATACTTATTTCTAGTTATTCAACACAATCAATTACAATCTATACCAGGGATTGCAAATTATACATCAATAACCCAAAAGAATGTAAAATTCGGTAGGGAAGAAATATATATAAATATAATGATCAAGCTTTTCCTGTGTAGCCTATGTGTGGTCAAGCTTTGATTATACATCAATAACCCAAAAGAATGTAAAATTCAGTAGGGAAGAAATATATATATATATATATATATAATGATCAAGCTTTTCCTGTGTAGCCTATGTGTGGTCAAGCTTTGGATGAAGCTAAGGTGTAGTGTTTCCTAAGAAGGATTGCCAGACGAAAGCCAAAGAGAGCATTAGAATCGCCGTGCTAAAACTCGACATGGTCTTCAAGTGCAATGAGTCACTCGAAGAACTTGTAGGAACTTGAGAACTGTTTCCCCCAGAGTTCGTTGCTTCCTGAGTGAAACCACCCGAAGAAGAAGAAGAAGCTGGAGCATGAACTTGGACAGGTGCAGGAGAAGAAGCCAGGGTACTAGTGTTCTCTGTGAAGCCTGAAAGATGAAAAACTTGCTGTTACTTGAAAAAAGTTTCAGAATAATTGTGCTCAATGTGTCACTCATGGAATCACACTTACAGTCACTATTCTTCCACCCCAAGATGCGCCTTTCTCTATCGAAGACGACATGAAGACCAGTCAAGAAGTTTTCTGCATTGAAGCATATCAGTAAAACCACGTTAGGTGCCAAAGACTGGTTGTTTCACTAGGATTGCTGTTGTTTCTAATGAAAAACAGCAAGGCTTGCATTTAAATACGTTCGGGTGTTGAAATCTTACGTCCAAATATATTGATCCCGTCGAGATTCACAATAGCTAGGCAATATGCAACCATAGTCTGTGTAAGACAGAGAATGATATGATTCACAACTCATCAGAATAAACATAACAATATCCTTGTTTACCAACCTGTGATCGAAGCAAAATGATTGGATGATTTATAGCAAAGACGCTTCCCCCATTTGTTGTGAAATTTATTTCAGGTAAGAAAATCGAAGTCTGTGTCGTGCTGCAAAACAAAACATGTGTTTGATGATATCCCTTGAATCAGAGGCAAATAAATGTGTTTTTTAGATATACTTACTTAAGTTCATAACAATATTCAAAAGTAAAATTTGAAGCGACATTTATACGTCTTTCCTGTACTTGAGCATTGAACTGACAAAGTAATAAAAAAATCAGGAGAAATAGTAAATGACACGGTGAATAATTTGGTTTTCAAAATATTGTTTAGAGGCTTACACTTTGAGTGATCAATGTGTACATTGGATCAGACAAGGATGTGAAAGAGGTACCCGAATCCACAATTGCAGGAAACCCAATGTTAATTGAGGTAGTCCCAACAAAAATTTCAGTTATGTTGATTATGTATGTTGGACTGCCAATGACAATTACAAATGAAATTAGACAAGGATCATGCATTCAAAATCAGAGGGATATTCATTCTCAGTAAATAAAAGGAAAACACTTACTGTCTGCTGTTCATAACTAGCGGAGTTTCTTGTTGATCTGAGCTGCCTTTGTCTCCAAAATTGATTCTTCCAATTCCACGAGATCCAAAACACATTGAAAAGGAATCTGAAGTGAATCCCCTACTTGCTAAAATGCTAGGGACAGAAATCCTATCCAAACCAAGGCCAAACAAACCATTGGGAGCTGCACCATCTAGAAATGAACCAGTCTGATTATTTCCACATCTGCACAATTTAACCAACAAAAGTGTACTATTAGATGCAATGAATGAAACATGCATCAGTGATCGAGCAAAAGGGATTTGTCAATGAAATATAAAAACCTTAAACGCAAATGATTTGTACTATCAGAAGGGTAACGTACCCGAACACAATTGGTGCTTCAACAACTTGAGGGCTTGGACCCTCCGTCATCAAATATAAAGTATCCTCTACTAAAACCCCAGAAGATGAAGTATTTGCAGACAAATAGTCAACTTGATAAGGGCAACTGTTTGTTGCTGAAGTGCATGCATTTGGCTGATCACATAAAGTGTTGTTGCAGAAGACCTTCTGGCTCGTTGATGAATTACTAGAACTATATGTGTTAAATTCACCATTCTGTTGCAATTCAAGTTCAGAACATGAGAAACAGCCACGGCGTTGGACCTATGTACTCTTAGTAGAAGTTCATAAGCAAGACAGGGACAATTTGTTGAAAATATTTGCAAGTTCAGATAAAATTATGGAGCATGGATTATAAATAAACTGAGAAAATGATAGTGTCCAGGATACTAGCCAAACAAACATCAAAATGAGGTCAGTGGCAAAGTTTGTAAAGGGCAAAGATAAATTAAGCAGATCGTTGAAGAATATGCACAAAATAAAGGGTATCGAAAAAGAGAAGTACCAAGAAGACGATTGAGAGAATATTTTGTCGAAGTATATTCCGTTAATCAAATAAGACTGGTTTAAGTACATAATACTTTTCACTTCTCTCCTTATAAGATTATATTATGATAGAATTAGCGAAGAGATTGGTTTATTGAGTGATTCATGGAGGGGCTACATTTGTCCAAATATCTCAGTCTAGACTCAATCAAATGATATGAATGCCTAAATCAGAGTATGAAAGCGTTCATCTTTTTCATTATATTCCAACAAAATCTACAGTTATGTTATATGTAAAGCCTGCTAAGTACCGACAACAAGAAGGTGAAAGTTTGTCAATTTCCGCTAGTTTTCAATATCATAAGAGTAGGAGATGAAAGAATAAATTCTTCTCTCTTTAGGTGTCTCGAGTAGTATCAAACAAGTGGCACTGCTACACTATATACCGCAGCAAATTCTTCCAGGGTTTTATTTAAATTGTATTTTGTGTCCGTGTGTCAATGATCAGTTGTATCCCTTTTATTCATTGGCATAATCAAGTACTTTGCTCCAAGTCGTGCAGAAAGAGGAATATATGCAACAACTTTCCTCTCTTTCACCGAAAAGACCAGAAACAGTGTTTTGTAAGAAACGTTGGTGTTCAATCTGTATCTGTAAGATGTTGAGTGCACGGGATACAACGAACTTAAAAAGGATTAGAATCAATAATTTTACCTGTAAAGTGACCGAGGAGCACTGCCGGCAGTCGCAAGGAACCCAGAATAGATCGCTCCCAGTGTCCAAGGCGACAAAGAACGTCAAATTCGGCGTACCCAGCTCAACAAAGGCATAATGTAAGCTGATTTCCAATCCAAAGAAAAAAGAACAACAGAATCGGAGTCAAAACGCCACCAGAGGGAGGGAAGGGGGGATACGGAAAATACAAGGGGGCTTACAATCCGAGCGAGCTGATTCTTAGGGTGGCGTTGCTATCAGCGAAGCTGAGCACGGAGCCGTCTCCCGAGGCCAGGGAGCGGCCGCGGAGAGCGCGGTCGTGGTCCGCAAGGGCATCGTAGTACTCGACGGTGTCCTTCTCGGGCCACCACACGCCCGGAACTGCGCGTGCCTCCGCCCACTCGCGCACGCGGTCGGAGAACCGGTGGTGGAACTCGAAGCCGATCCCGGCCGCGTCGGCGGCCGGGACAAGGAAGGATGCGAGGAGTAGGAGAACTCCGGCACCTGCGGCGGCGGAGGAGGCGGAGGCCATCGCGGTGGAGATTCGGAGGGGCAGATTGGAATGGGAACTGGAATCGAAAGCAAGAAATGAAGCGAGTAAAGAAGAAAGAAAGGCATTTGTAAAAAAGAGACCGAGTCAGGTCGTTGAATGCGAAGGAGGGTTGCCGTTGTTGACTTGCCAAATCCGTACTGAGCGCAACGCGTAGGAACAATAAATTTATTATAAAAAAATAGAAAAAATGCATATACTTTCACGTATTCGAAGGTTATTTTCCTCCTCCAAAAAATTAATTTCTTTATTAATAAATGCTAATTTAAATACTATTTGCTAATTTTGAATATTGTTATTTCTTACAACTTTAGTTAGGTATTTTTAAACTGTAGTGTCCAAAATTATTATTATTATTATTTATCACTAATATATTTGATGAAATTATATATTATTATTTGTCTGAAAGTAAATGATGAAGAGTCAAATCTAGTGGTTGCGAGGTCCCTGTCTTAATGGTCATTTTTCAAGACAAGTGGACCATATGAAGATTATTAGTTTAATGATATTATTTAGGAAGGAATTAGAAAATAAATTAGATTGTCAGTAGGATGATGTTGTATTTTAACAGGTTAATAGTACAAATTTTAGAATAGCTCTTGAAGCTTTTTTTTTTTAGTATACTAATAATAAATTGTATTAAAATTTAAGAAATTTTGGATGATATATCTTAAATGAAATAATACGTCCTCCTTTGGTATTTAGTTAGTTAAAGGAGAATAAATTTATTATAATGAAATGGAAGATTAAGTCCAATCGACTATATGTCTTTAGAGAAAAAAAAAATCCGTCCATATTTATTTAGGTCTACTATAAATTAATCTAATAATTTATATTCTTTTATCTAATCTAAAGATTGACCGACAGAGATGTATAGTCATCTTTTAAATGAAATAATATGCTCAAATATATATATATATAGCATGACTATTTCTAGATTGGTCGATCTGATCTTATAGAAATTTTCTATCGATCACTAGGATAAATCAGAAAGCACATGCGACGGTCAACTTAGAAGCTCAGCATTCTTTGATTACGTCCTCTATTTGGAGAAAAAAATCTTAAAAATATATCGTAACTAGGGTTCGAACCGTAAATATCTAGGTGACATTCTGAATATCCTACTATGATACTATGACTCGGGGACAATATACTAGTCTATTTTTAGATGCGTACATAAATTGCATTTGACTTTTTAGGTTTTTGATTTGCAAAAGTCAAGCATAGTTTGCCAATGCAACTCACACACCTAGTGTTTGAATTTTTAAAATATTCAGTCAATAAAATTAGAAAAAATAGATAAAATAGTAAAGTTTAGTTTACTCAAAAGGTTTTGAAAATGTTAGGTTTCGGTCCGTTTTGATATAATAAACTAATTTTTTAAAAAAAAAATCTTAAAATTTGATGAGTGGTTCTTCAATATTTTTACTGATTTTAGTAATTTAAAAAATTAAAGAAAATTGAAATAATTGAGGCATTGGTCGGTAACCTCATGAGGATGGAAATTCAGCCGTGGTGCCCATGTAATCTGAAATATCCGATTTGATTTTTAATTATGGTGTATTGTAGGATATTTTATTTTTATGAGATAATAAATCTAAAATGTTGGGTCATAGCACTTTCAAATTTAATTTTAAAAATTGATTAAAAAATTATAAATTAAATCGATAGAATTAATGAATTCGTACACAAGAAATATAATTTATATAATGCTAGCTGAGAAATTAAAAAGCCCAATTAGGCAATCAAAGCCCAATTAGAAGACGAGGTGGGCTCAAGCCATGCCCCGATTCCCCTTCCCGATTCCGTTTCCCGAACCGCGACTCGTGTTAGATTGGAAAATTATTGGGGGAAAATAAAAACAATAGTGTCGTCGGCGGCGGCGGCGGCGGCGACGACGACAAACGGGTAAGAAGTGTAACTTTCCTCTTGTTCTCATAGTTTGTAATCTTATCCATGTTCCTCATCGACCAGGGGGATCTGGATCTATTTTGGTTCCTCTCTGAGGCAGTTGCAATTGGAATTGGTGGAGGAGAAGCAAATGGTTAGTAGATGAGGAAGAAGCTCGGATCTCGATTCCCGGCGGTAAATTTCTCCTTTATTGGTTATTTGTTTTTTTTCCCCCGTCGATTTTAGAATGTCTTCGTATGATTTTCCTTTGTTTTTGGTCCTCCGTTGGGTGCTTCGGCGGATTGGTAATTCGATGTTTTCCAATAGCGTGCCTGTCTAGGAGATCTCGAGTTTTCCTCATGGCGGCTTGGTTGCGCAAACCCTAGATACAATTTGCAGTTTTTATCCTGAACCTTTTTAATTTTTCTGGAATGAGTTAACTTGGTGCATTTTTTCAACCTAAGTTGAATCCAATATGCCTTTGGTTTTTTCTATGAAGAGGCTGGATTTTATGAGGGATTGGATCTTACAGTGAAGATAAATTTGTAGTAAATTTGTTTGCATGATCAATTTTTTTGATGAATGTAGACTAGCTGTCTAGCTTTATGTTTTTTGCAATGCGTTGTAACTGATGATTATCATGTATTTTTCTTGCTATAGTTGAGAATAAAAAAGATAATGCAGGCAGATGAAGATGTTGGCAAGATTGCCTTGGCTGTGCCTCTTCTTGTTTGTAAGTTCCTGAGCATTTCTGAGTTTCATTGCTTCTTAGAATGGTTTTCTAGTTTTGGTTCATGAAATTATCTTGTCATCATAAATTCATTATTCTATACTTCCTATTACATGCTAACTTGTTTAATTGTTTTTGCTCACTAACTGGTCTTATCAATGGCATTATTTGCCTATTTTGGCATTTATAATTAATCTAATTGATGTTATCACCATTTCTATACTATATATATAGATATAGATATAGATATACTGGCCCATATTTTTTTGATCTTTTTATGTTCAAGTTAGCATAATTTATCTTAATTTGCAAATTTGGCAAACAGTATAGTGATGACAAAATAGTTCATATCGTGTTTCGGAATTCTTTTGATATGTTGAGTAAAATTAAAGTAGTTTTACTTTTACATACAAACTTCCTGGAGACAGGGTTTCAGTGGCTTATGTATTGATTGTTGTGTGGCTCACAGCAAAGGCTTTGGAGTTGTTCTTGCAAGATCTTTGTGACCGGACATACGAAATTACTCTTCAAAGAGGAGCCAAGACATTGAACTCTTCACATTTGTAAGATCTATTGTTTCTTCTTTAGTGAATTCACTATTTCATAATCTGTATGAGTGTGTTTAATCTAGGGAGCAAATGTACCGTTACTTATCGAGCATATAGTTTACACATATATGGATAACTCTCAATGAACAATTTGTTAGGGTTTTCTATATTGTTCATGCATGTTGCTACGATAGTTGGGCGATCTGAATACAAGAGGAATTGACAGTTCTTAGTTTGTTCTTCAGTTGCCGGATAGCTTTTTTAGATGCTATTAAATTATGTCTTTGTCATTTTACTCCTGAGAAACTCTTTTATAATAGTTAATCATTGGCTTGTTACGAGTACTACAGAAAACAATGTGTGAAGACTTATAGTGCTTATGATTTCTTAACTGGTGTCGTCAACAAGGTACCGAACCTTGGCAGCATGGAACCCTCTGAAGATGACAAGGGAATTGGCCGTAGAAGGTAATGCCTGGATCATCGATCGATATGTTGCTATAAGTGGCAACAACGATAGGCACTGATTTCTGTTCTAATCGATATGCTCAGGAAGACACTGACTGACAGGGATGAAGCTGAGAATGATGTAGACCTTCAGTCGAGAGCTGCCAAGATAGTCAGTAGTATACTTTACTATTTCTGTGTGAAGGTTAATGCGCATTTAATTTTTCTAATGTACGATTTTGTATGACAGGCTATGCGAAATGCTAATGCTATCACTAGAGAGCGTGGCAGAGGTAGAGGGAGAGGGCGACCGCCCTCAAGGCCAAGAGAAGAAAGGTATGTGAAGTGCGAAGATGATGACATTATGTTGGATGATCAAGATGAAGAGGTCCCTATCTCGTCTCAGGATCCTTCCTCGACTTCCATTGCTAACGGAGCTGCAACATCAACTGCAGCTGCAGAGACTAGGCATGACCAGACACTTGCTTGGCCATTGCCTGATGGCATAAGCAACATTGGTGTCGAACCATCTAGGCTTGTACAATTAACCATGCGGATAGATGAAGATGAAGATTATGACAATGAAGATTAGAGATTTTTTTCCTTTCTATTTACTAACGAATCTCTTATCTCCCTGTAAATAATTCTCATCCTTAAAGAAGATACTAGAACAGATTTAGTTATTTCCTACTTTGTTTCGGTTTAGTGTAATTTGAAACATATCAATGGCTACATGCTTTTGAAGGCACATTATGATAAAGTACTGATATTAGTTGACAATTTTGACATATATATATCTATTTAGAGAGGCACCTCCGCACCTTTGACTCGAGTGCTTGACTCACCTTTGATTTCATGAAAATTATTATATAAAAGTATAAAACTGAAACTCGACTACATGTAAAACTATTGCATTTATAATATAATAAAATGTTCATGTTATTTTTTATATTATACTTGAATAATACATACTTTAGTCCATTATATATTTAAAAAAGATTTGCGTGCATCTTTCATAATGATGGAAGCAAATTTATCTAAAACAGAAACCCATCAAAATATTAACAATGGCAAAGTTCAAAAATTTCTCAAGTAGAGCACTAAAATTTGCAACAATATCACAGAAAATATAAGTGCAGGTATAAGCATTTTACCTTGGAATTTGCTGGACATGACAAACGTGCAACTGGAATTTCTGGGAGCTCAGGTGATTACAACAAATAGGGTAAAGGGTTGAGGATGTTACCAGGCTGCAAAAAATGTTCCTTGATAACAAATCTTGCTGATAGGATCACAGAAAATATATATAACATGGATAGATTTTGCATGATCATCCTGCAGGCGATGTTCTCTTAACGGAAGGAAGTTCGACGGATCTGAGGTCCCCTGGATAAGGTGTCCACAGCCCTAGTCCTCCCCTGGTTTCCTTAAGTCCACTCTGGTTTCCCTTAAATTCATCTAGGGATTTAACCCATTCGATAACAGAAGAATGTTCCCGAATGTGCCTATGCAATATGAACAATGAGTTGTATTCACAGTTGGGGAACATGAAAAACTTGAATGCTCCTTCTAATCTGTGCACCACGTAGCCGAAACTGAGTTGATCCCGTGGCGTGAAGAGATTGACCTCATTGAACCAAAGACAGCTGAACAAATTGGTCATTGTCGTGTGCTCCCGTATTATGACTGCACCCTCTGGCACATCTGTGTTTGACATGAGCATTATGATAGGCCTATAGCACTAATTATATCATAGGTTTATAGCACTAATTATTAACTTGTGTGCTTAAGTTTGTAAGGTTAGAAAAAGAAGATACATGTTTACTTATTGGATACATATTGTTATTGAAAATGGGAGAAAAAAGGGGCATTCAAATAGATTTCTATCAATGTAACTAGTACTGAATGCCAAAACCATTTGCACGATATGGTATATTGCACATAGGAATCCAATTCTTATGGAGAATGATAACATGGTTTAGAAGAAAGAAATGATGAAGATTATGATTCAGATGACAAATTTGAGTTATCAAGTAGGAATTATAATGCTTTATAAGACCACGCTAACATCAGTAGCTATATTGTCTTACTATGGCTCTGTGGCACAAGACTCGTGTACAGGTTGGTTACTAACTCTTTTCATCTTTGAATAGCAAAGAGGCTATGTTCATGACTGTAATCCTATCTCCTATATCACAATGGAGTCATCTTATAGTGTAATCATGGGGGGACACCATTCCAGAGAAAACACAATCAATCATGTATCCTGCGTGGGTTCATATACATCAGAAACATAGAAATCCAATAAATATTCAGTATAATTCTCATTGCTTCAATATAAAAAAAAAATATGATGCATTGCTCACCACTGATTGTCCCTTTTTTAAGGCTCCACATCTCCATTCCTTCATAGCGATAAATTTTCATGTGCAAATCAATCAGTGGCCGGGCATACCGCTTCCTTCGTTTGATTGCGTCAGCTTCCTCATAGATACTTTTGTGATGTTTGTGGCAAGCGATTGCAAATGTATGCTTTCCTCGCCAGAGATATCTGCAACAGAATTTGCATTATAAACAAAAAACATAACATTTTTACCATCATTTAGTTATATATTCGATAGAAAGAAATAACCCACCTTTCAAGCATTAGTAAAGGGTCAACAATAAGCTCCATTTTACCATCAATCCAAATACTATACCGAGCATGAGGAAATAACCTATGAGTTAGTATCTTAGGAACTTTCCCGTTCCTTCTAGGTTCATCATAGGGAGGATGGTGTAGTGTCACAAGGCGCCAAATGCCGACCCATTTTCCTCCATCACTGCCTTCTCTAACAGTAACATTTTGCTTAATGAAATCAAGGGATACCTCATCAACAACCATCAAAAAGCAGAATAGCTTTTTAGAACGAACACTGAGATTTGATGGTTGATGGGGAGTATCATACCCATCAAAGATGCCAGAGGCGACAACAAACTTACACTTCTGTGCATATTGCACATCTATAGCATCCATTTCCGCACCACCATTTTTAATGAATCCGCAGTGCACCTACAAACAGAAGAGATCAGTAAATAAAAACTGTCAAAACTCATTATTGCACTAAAAATCCGAGGAAGGAGGAAAAAGAGGAGGAAAAAAACAGATTTCTTTCATATCCATATGAATAACATTGCAAGTGCGACTTTCTAATCTGACTCTCAGACACCTGTGTTTGTTGAGGTGAGGTTAATGTAAAAGGATTACAAAATGAAAGCATCCAAGTCAGATACACCAGATTCCAAATTAATATTTTTCAAGACAACAATGCTAGTACAGAGCATCATGCGGTCCGTTACAACCTCTGAAACTTCATATTAAATCCTGAAATGTGGTAGAAAAATGATCGTTATATTTTCCTACCCATGTAAACAATAGCCAGAAAAATTCAGTTCATTCAATCAGCTTGTCCTATTCCTCTAAGATTAATCGTAAAGGAAATACTGAAGAGGCTAATGTAATTAAGAAGGTCAAAGTTATTTAATGCATGCTTAAACCAAGAATAGCAAAACTATCATCAGGATCATTTATGGGCATGTGAAATAATAAATCCAGAATGTAAAGGTACGATAGAGATTACATCACTTAAGTTTTCACTAGTCTACATATTCAATGTCATATCTACCTTCGTAGTTGTGTTCAACTTGAAACTATTTTCCCGTTGCAACCAGCTTTGATGACCCCCAAATAATGGTTGAGACTTCTCACTATTATTCCCTCCCTCATCTTCCATTATATAACTTAGAGTTTTGGGAATCGTATCAGGTGTTATCTCTGGAATAACTATGGTGTCTGGTTCATCTGCAAGAGGGATTGGACACCCTAAATACACAAAATGAGAAATTAGAAAATTATCAAAATATTTTTTCATATAATTAGTAACAGTAGCCTTACGATGTTGTGGCTGTGGAGTGAGACCCATTGTGTCTAACATGACAAGAACTTTGCTATCTTTTTTACAAAGAGCTGCAATAAATTGACAACACCAACCTTTAACAAATTTGTAAAGAAAGAACCTAAAGGAGAAAAAAAAGTCAATTCAAATGGGGATGGAAATCAAGATCAGTTGAGTTAGCTAAACAATCCCCTAATGAACAACATAATAATGAAACAGATAGCGCGCAATAGGAGATACAATTAATCCTGGAGTTACAATAATGATTATTTTTACCATAAGATTTCGTGGACAATCAGTTTAATTCATTTGCCTTCCTCCCATGACGTTAATCCACCAAGGAAATATAATACCATTATAGAAACACTAGCACTAGATGGTCAATCCTCGTACAAAAAAAATTGATGAAATTACCTGATAGAAAGATTATAGAAGAATGGCAAGACCACAAGTGAAAAAGCAACGCGAAGAGGATGAGCAGGATCCACAAAATGGCGGACACGAGGACCAAGCGCGTGAAACCTCGTCGCCAGATCATCTTCAACGGATCTTTGACGCCCTTGCTGTTAGAAGCGGCACTACTGTCGGAGTCTGCATCGCCAAAATCGAACATTTAAGAACCGGACGTTAAGAGATCGAACCAATTCGCATCTTTGCAGTACAGGTCGCCAAACCTTTGGAACGAGGACTCCGGTTACTCCTATCCGAACGAGTAGCGGCACGAGAGGAGAGCAAGCGCTGGGCTTCGGCGTCCATCCTTCCTAGCCCACGCCCTTCATTTGATCGCATCCACTGCGGGAATGCGGCGAATCTGATTTCGGTATGCACTTAGGGCTCTGTGTGGCGCGATCTAATAGCTCTTGTGATTGCTGGAGATTTAGTCGAGAAATCACTTGTGCGATCGATTGGAGAGGAAGGAGGAAGCGTAGTGAGGACAGGGAAAGTAGATCGAGAGACGACGCGGATGTCGACGTCGGTGATCGTTTCGTCAAAGCGAAAAAGAGATGAGACCTCGAGGCTAGTTGGGCCTAAGCCCATTCTAAAGCCCATGTAAAAACAATTACATTAATCATTATGAAAAAAATATTGATGTGACACCGAATTTACAATGAGAAAAATCTTTATAACATAGCCCGGAGTTCAATTTTTTTCATCAGGTATAATTTAATTTCTAGAATTATAATATTGCCAACTAATGGATATTAATTTGTTTAAAAATATATCAAAATAACGGTGATCCTATTCGAAAGCGGTAAACTGAAAAGCTGAAGAGGTGGGGCAGCTTCGATGACTGGATAAAGACCTCGCTCCGTTCTGCAAAACAAAAAACGTCAGTGTCAAGTCAGGAAAGGGATCCCTAGTGTTGGTCCTCCGACGCTCAAGTCAATAATCGGAATGTGTAGAAAAGTGGAGCAACTGTAGAACTATGCATAAATAGTAGACAACACGTACCTCCGCCGATTATTGACCCTCCCTTTTTATAGAGCTCTAGTAGGCGACGTGTGCGTTTCTCGAGGCATGAGAATGCTCTCTAATGTGTCCCATGAAAGGGCTTATCAGGAAAGTACTTCTGATATTATATCTTAACAAGGCATGCATATCTCTAACAAGATAGTAGAAGCTTGCGTCGTACGATCTGCTTGTCGACCATGTCTCGTGTCAGCAGCACTACCTCCCAAAAGGATGTCAAGATGTGCTACAGTAGTCTCATTACTGGGCCAAGTAACGTAGCCGCTTGGGCGGGATTCTATTCCATCCATAGCCAGGTCCTGCTGCTTGACCAAGCGGAGGAGCCGCTCAGCCGGGACCCCTTCGCTCTATTGACCTTGGTGGCCCTCTATGCGATATCTTTGTAGCACTCACCTTCCTCCGTTCGGACAAGCTATCCAATCTCCCTTAATATTCTGCTGCTCTGTATCGAACGTCGGTTGTCTTACGTATCATTCCGAGCTAGATCGGCGGTCTATTCAAACTTGTCTCTTGCCGGTCGTGGTCTGATTGCCAGACCAACCATCTTCATTGACCTGGCCACTCGACTCTTTGGCATCCAAGCGTTGACCATCTTGACTTTGACCACTACCCTAACAATTGAACTCATGTCAGATAGCCAACCTTCTATCGCCGCATAAAACGGTATATTTATCATCTAAAAATATCTTTATTTTAATTTTATTGTAATAATATATAATAAAATTATTCAAATTTAGTCTAAAATATGATTATATCAAGAAAAACTTATTAACTTGCTAAAAATTATTCAAACTTAATAGAAATCAATTTACGTTAATTCGAATCAATTCAAATTTATTTATAGCAATCATGACAACTACTATAATAGATTTGAAATGATTTTAATTTTTTAATCAAATTAATAAAAAAATATTTTGATATATCAGTATTTATGTAGGGTTTGCCAAATGATGCATGGATTTCCCAATCCTATTCTATTTGGCAGGATTATGTGTTTAATTTTATGCTACTTGCAGGGGCTGAATTCAAAATGCTGTATGGATTTCAAAAAAAAAAATTTGTTTTCCTTTAATAAAATTAAAATTCCATTGCAGGGATTTGAACCCGGGTCGCCTGGGTGAAAGCCAGATATCCTAACCGGACTAGACGACAATGGATTTATACTACTGAAACTATATATATTTATATATCTCTTTTTAATAGTTTTTTGATAAATGCATAAATATATTAAAACAAACACCATCGTTCTATCCCGTTTTGCTATTCGAAAAAATAATATCAATATTATTTTCAAAACAAAATAAGAGCTAACATACTATCTTATTTGCATTTTCTTTTAGACATTAAAGATAATGTCTTCTTTTTACAAAATAATAAAATTTTAATAATTAAATAGGTTTTGCCATTTTACAATATAAGCAAGCAAAACAATTTTGAGGGTCATTTTATGTAAAAGCCCTAAAAGTTTGAGTCGGTCAATTCTTTTTACGTTTTCTGGGGGTTAAAATGAAATT
The DNA here is from genome assembly GCF_018446385.1 of Zingiber officinale. Lineage (NCBI taxonomy): Eukaryota > Viridiplantae > Streptophyta > Magnoliopsida > Zingiberales > Zingiberaceae > Zingiber > Zingiber officinale. Next base: position 150,142,771 of record NC_055988.1, read on the forward strand.
TTGTCGTAAATATATGAACGCCAGAAGTGGAAACAAATGTTTTGAGTCAACACACACGACCACGAAGATCAAACAGAACCCTCCCCCGGCCATTTCAATCGCACCTCTTCTCCGTCCCCAATTCCAATCCCTCGTCGATCCATCCTTCTTCGAGATTTCTTGGCATCGGAGGCTATCGAGGATCCACGATTGCCACCGGCGAAGCTCCGATCTGATCCGGTCCGGATGCCCTCGGGCGGAGGAGGCGGATCGATTCGCTCGACTTCGCGGATGCTTGCCTGATCGGTGGGCGCAGTAGCTTATTCGGTTTTGTTTTGTTTGGATCTGGTCTGTAAAGATGATAACGCGATCAAATCTCGCGGAGCAGCTGCGGGAGTACCAGGCGCGCTCCACCCACGAGTGGGCTATCGTCTCCTTCTTCACATCCTCCCGGTAATTTGATCGAATCCGACGACTACGCTTCTTTGTTTTCTTAAATCGTTTCAAGACGTTCTTTATTTGGAAATTCAATCTTCTTGCAGCTCCCGAAAACAAATCAAGGTTTGATAAGCAACTAAAGATAAAACTAATACTTTTTCTTGGTTGCGTGAGTCCATACGGAAACGTTCTAGGCACCAGAGAATTAGGCACTCCAAGGATCTGTAATTAGCATTTTTTTTTTATAGCACACGCCAGCATTTTTGTAGTACCAAACCAAGGGAGCGCTAACTTCCAGTTAAAAGTTCTTGGGAGCAGGAATGAAGTTTCTCCAGATCTGGGTGATGCAAATTGCATTGATCGTATCTAGTTTTGGAATAAGATCATTATGATCATCTTCGCTATCAAATTGTGTCCTGCCCAACTAGATTTGGAAACAGATGACAAACCAAACGTTAAAAAGTCCATTGTGAAGCCTAGTAACACAAGGTGGTAAGTTTCGTACCCGATTAGAGAAAGATCTAGCTTCTACTAAATAGAATTCATATTACTACATTATCCATGTTGATTACTCAGGTTCTAAGAAGAAGCATGACAAAGTTTTCTCTAGGGATATAGCTGGAGATGAGAGGGCGAATTCAGTTTTCTTTGACGAGTGTATTGAAACCAGGCCTTTCGTAAACTAAGCATCAAAGGACGATTGAACTAGACTGGTCAATAGAATGGTCCAACATAGCAATATTTTTCCTCTCACAGGCTTTGCGTTGTTTGTTTGTAAGACAAGGTCTTTTCTACACTACAAAAATAATACCCTATTGAGGAGCAGATTGCTAACCATTAGATCTTGTCTGGTATTGTTTGGACAGCAGATTGGTGCCTTTTTAACTGTCCATCTCAAGATTCACAACCTTTAAGAATTCAAGGATCATGGCGTCTCCTTTCTGTTGTCTACATTCATCTGACTTATTACAGAAAGTACAGTTAGCTTGAAAGAAGTTATCTTTCTTGTGAATAGACAACAAAGATGACTAAGTCTCTTTTTTTAAGGATTGGCATTTCTTTTCTCAATTTGAACCCAACTGAAGAAAGCAGATACAAAAGCTCAATCTGTAGCTTACAGTTAAAGTTGTACAATTCTTTAAATAATAGTAGTAAATTATTTATTAAAGCCCACGACTTCACTGCTTCTTAAACTCAGGCTAAGAGTATCACAGTAGCTCTTGTGAAAATTGTTCTCCAAAATGATTTTAGCTGATAGGCCGCAGTAGCAACATAGAAAATTATAAGATGACTTTGGTGCTTTTTCATGATAAATTTTGTCTGTGTTGGTTCGCACTTTATTTTTTGTTTGCTTGGTTTAGCTATTCTAGTAGCCTTTTCGTTTTGTCTAGACTAATCTAGAGAGCAAGTAATGATGAAAGACTGGTATTCCTTGCCCTTGTATAGTCTCCTCTGCCTTTTACTTGGTAGTAAATGCAGTCTGAATTTAAGGGCATGACACTTCATTATATTCACTAGAATAAGTTCTTCCACTATAGCATTTCTCCATATCGTTTTACTCTTTCTGTTCATGTTTTATCCCCTTGTTTCCTTCTTTTGTCAGTAGATTACTTTAGGGAGCAAAAAGGGAGAGTAAATTAGGAGACCCATGGTGTTCCACATAATGTTTTGTGAAAATGCACTAAGTAGACGATAAAAACAAAGTATGATAGGGTTTTGGCTCACATACAAATCCATTCACACTATACACCTCCAGCATGATCTATCATCGAACAAGGCCTATATTACACTTTAATCTTACTTTACTAGAGTTATAATAGAATGTTAAAAACTCTTCTCTCTTTGCAACTCATCATTATCATCTTCTAGTATTTTTGGCAAATGTTCCAACATTGATATACATTCTTCTTGAGCTACATTCTCTAGTTAATATGAGATGAATGTAAATTCTCTTTGTTTTCTTTTTGATTTCCATCGTGTGGCAAAAGGCGATTCGCTCGCCCCCAGCGCCCCCGCCAACCCGTCCCTAGGCCAACACGGAGGAGGTAAATCACGGGTGACTACTAGCTATTAGTGCAAATGGCCAAGACATGGGGGAGGTTATGCTCGGTCACGCCGAGTTTCGACCCCAAGACCTCATGTGGCAACACCCCGTGTCTTAACCATCGCACCGCCCCGAGGGGACGTCTTAACCATTTGCAAATGACCATCGCAAATGGCCAAGACATGGGGGAGGTTATGCTCGGTCACGTCGAGTTTCAACCCGTCCTGTCAGGGTTGAGGATCGACTGGTCTATGATCGTATAGAGACGGCCGGTCGTGCCGACGCCACGATAGCGAACACTAATCTTAAAGGCGAACGGCGCGCATCCTACTTTTTGATTTCCATCATGCACAATGATCATATATGATGCTTTTGCTTCAGCTGAACATTGTCGTCATCATAACATAAAGTCTTCTGTTCTTCAATTTTGGTTAGACTGAATCATCCTGAAACCTTTCCGGATCCATTTTGTCTCTGATAGATATGATGTCTTGTGTTCGCACGCACCATATCATATATGAAAATTTTCTATTGTCATGTTGTCCAATTAAATGTACCCTTTTATTAGTTCACTCAAATTAGCATTAACCTAGGAAGTCTCAGTTTCTCATACTCGTCATTTTCATAAACGTAATGACTTGCCATCTTATTAGATGATGAGTTCTTTTGTGTAGTCTAACTACGTGACAATTTCCTATTCTGATTAGTTACATGGTTACACTGAAGGGATCTCCTATGTGAGAGATCATTACATTTAGTGGCTTCGACCTTCTCGACCAAGTCTATATCTTATTACATCAAGAAACTGCGAGACTTCTTGAAGTCCAAATTATACTGATACTTAACATTATATGCATGATTTAGATTCATCTTTTTCTTGTTATTCTACCAATTAACATTGGCTTGTTATGTTCTTTTATTCTTGAGGTAAATGTAGAGACGTCTTACATTGCATCTTACATAGACATGAACGCAGGGTGGACGTGATACTTGTGATGTGGGAGCTGTTGATGTTTGCTTTAATTGTTTTCTCGGGGGTGGCTTTGTATTTCCGGTACATGAAGGTTGCTTTGGCCCTAATGTTTCTTACTTTTGTTATGCTTGTCGGCATGAGAGTAACAAGACAAGTAAGAAGGAACAGGAAGATGAAGAGAAAGATGCTCCTTCCTTTGTCAATGTAAAATTGTAGGGGCGTCGTTGGCATTTCAGTGCTTATATGAATTTGTTTAAAGGATTTTTGCCGACAAATCTTGTAGCTTCCTTGCAAAGAGAGTTACATTTTTTTAGTATCAAGCTAACATTTTTTTGGCTGAAAAGAATTACAGCATAATGCAGATATAGGTTTTGACTTGCGCTCGTTGTCGATTGCTGAAAAGGTTTTTGTAGTATTAAAACCTTTTGATTACATCTCATTTAGATTAAGAAATAACATTATGTTTTCCAATTAATTGGGACTACGAGAAGTGACGCGGACATGAGATCGGCCTGCGGTCAAGTCGCTGCACCGACTTAAAACTAAAATCGCACGGCCGCATGGACCGGTCTCGATCCTGAATTCCATGGCCACACACGGAACGTGGACGCGCCGAGGACCACGTGTTAGTCCATCAGCTAAACCTCACAGCTTGCTCCAGCTGCTCCAGATTCATTGAGCAGAGAGGAAGACGTTGGCCCATTTCATCATAAATACTCTCATTAAAATCGAATATAGATCAAATCGAACTATTTAAAATTGAAATAATAAAAAATAAATTCCATTTAATCTATACAAAATTGATTAATTCTTTAAATTTTAATCATTTTAATAAAAAAAATTAAAAATCAATAGTTTTTTATTATTTTATAAAAATTAACTTAATCGATTTAAATGATTTTCAAAATTTAAAATAAAAACCGACTCTATTTAATTAATGTTTTTTAAAATATTAAATTTTCAAATAAACGGAACTAAAAATTAATTTAATTCAATGGTCTTCTCCACCATTGAACATGCCCTAGCTATCACTCAACAGTTGGGTAAAAGAGCATTAAACAAGGTGTCCTTTTTATATATATAAATTGACAAAGGGCCAGTCGATGGATTTTAGGACTGTGGATGTGGACCGTGGGCGTCCACGTGTCCACATCGCACTGATTATGTTGGGTCATTTCATCATAAATATTCTCGTTAGGCAAAGCATTCAGTTAGAATACCAAATTATTCGAAAACAAATTTTGTCTATGCGAACCGATACAAAATTAATTTATTTAATTGATTACTAAATTAATTAATTCAATTGATTATCAAATTAATTATTTTTACCAAATTTTAAAATTTAATAACACTTTCTATGTTTAATAAAAAATTAAATTTCTTTTTATTATTAAATAAAAAATTAATTTAATCAATTTTTAAATTTAAAATCAAAATATGTAGCCATTTAGAGCATCCGCAGTTTGGCACTTTCACTGCTGAGCTAGCACATGGGACGGGTTTGTTGACGGATTTGTCCCTCAAACGACGGAGCAGCTTCTTATTTCCTCTAGTTTTTTTAGCTTTTAATTTTTTTTAATATTTGTATTTAAAAAACAAACATTCAATACGAGAGGTAAAAAAATATGAATGACAGATAAAAAAATTATATATAATTAATGAAAAATTATGAGACTCACGAAGAAATTGTTGAGAGGTTTTTTTAATAGTAGAGAAATATATAGGAGTTTTTACTTTTGACGTGGCGTTGACGTGATATTGAAGAAGTTCCATGAGGGTGTTCGCGACGGTGGATGCTCTTATTTCAGTTGATGGGTTCGATGAATGTGGATTTGGATAGTGGGGCATCATGGCTGGTCCATGGGCGTCGTGTTTGCTCACGTGCTTCCTAAGGAAATGCCCACTTTTATATATATATTGATATACACACACAACCATGGGTGACATCCGATGTGGATATATGATATGATCAAAATTTAATTTTGTTAATCTCAACAATTTTTCTTTGTTCTTAAATTTAAATAAAATTCTCTCTCATTTGATTGTATGCAGCAATCACGATGGTAATGATTTTAAAGATCAACACCACAGGTTAAATACATCAACCATCGTTGTAGTGCTGGTTTTTAAAGACTAGCACCATTTGGTGATGGTATTGGTCTTTAAAAACCAACTTCAGGTTAAAACCAGTACAACCTTCGTCTTGGTCTTTAAAGACTAGCACCCATCACTCTTGGTGCCGGTCTTTAAAGATTAGCACCACAACGGTGGTTAACACATTGATTGTTGTGTGTAATTAAAGGAAAAAAAAGAGAGGATTTTATTTTAATTTAAGAGCAAAGAGAGAAATGTTGTTGCACGTAGATGAGAAAGTGACTAAATAAAAAGATTTTGATCGTGTCAGGTGCCCACATCAGATATCACCCATGCTCACTCACATAAGGGTGTACAGGATATTATTTTTCTATATATAATATAAAATTTTATTATGCGCATTATCATCTAGTATAATTTTTTTTTAGAGTTCAATGCCTAAACTAAAAAAAGTCAAAAAAAAAAAAAATACATTCATTACTCATACTCATGGGATGTATACCTTAAGGTGTGGTGCATCATATTCTCCTCAATATATATAGTCATGATTTCCTACTTTTCTTATGATGCTCATCTGGCACCATGTGTAATTTTTTTTAGTTTTAATAATATAATTCAAATCTTAAATTCTAAGGATTAAATCCTAAACTCTAAAAAATACATTTGATGCTCATAAGGTGAGCATCATAAGGTAAGTAAGGTAACATTATTTTATATATACACGTCTGTGCATCGACCAATTTTTTTTACTTACGGTAAATGACTATATATATAGCCCATTGATATAATGTCTCTTATGTAGGTGCCCAACACAACACATACACACACACACAGTTTTCATCTCCTGCGGTGATAATCTTAAGGTTTCGTGCGGTTTGGTGATGTGGCAAGTTCCACGTCATCATCCGCTGCGGTGAGAAGTCGCTAACATGTGGAAATCCATTCCTCGCATTTTCCTCTGTGTAGAACCCTAGTCGTTGCTCCTCCCTCTTCGAATAGTCTCTCTCACCGAAGCTCGGACACGAGCTCTCTCTGCGGTGATGCGCTATGTTCTCGGCCTCGCGTCGCCCTCTGGACCTCTCTCACCAAAGCGATGACTCTCTCTCTCTCTCTCTCGCAATGAGCCCTCTCTGAGCTCTCGTTCACCGCGAGCCCTCACTCTTGATCAGCAAGCTCTCCCTTGACGCAAGCCCACTCCTTCCTGTCTCTCATCACTTGCTGACGAACTCGGACATCACTCTCCGCCGAGCTAGGGTATCACTTGCCAATGAACTAGGGAATCACTTGCTAACGCAAGCTCTCCCTACGTCACGATCAACCCTTTGCACCAAACCGCATAGCTAGGTTTTCTCTCGCCTGGAAAATCCTTCTCCGGTAAAAGCTTCTATATTTTCTGTTGAGTAATGATTTTTTTTAGGTTTTTCATTGGAAAATCCTTCTCTCTTGTAGAATCTCCTATTTTGCTATCTATTTTTTATGACATACTTCATGTTTAGATCATCTCTGTTCTCTAGTTTAATAGCAAGAAATTTTTTTCAATCATACTTTTTGTTTTGTGTGACATACTTCATAGATGATTTAAATCAAAAAGAGGACTAATTCAAGATTGAGCTTGGGGATTAAGCTGATGGATTGAACTTGGGAATTCTCCCTTGTAAATTTATTTTTTTAACTCTTCTCGAAACTTAGCTTCTTCTGATCAACTGGTTGTTTGATGAATATTATTTCTTCTCCTTGCAAATTTAATGGTTGTGTCATCAGGTGTATGACAACTTGGAGCATTGATTTGAATGGTTGTAATGCATGGTTTCAAAGTTTTGTGGCTTCTTTGCTCTAGAATGCTCTTTCTTTTCAGAATGTTAGCTATTGAGATATAATAGATCAGAATGTTAGCTATTGAGATATAATCTAACTAATGAAAATTTGATTATTAGGTTATATTTCATAGCATCATCAAGTTATAGTAGCATTATAGTAGCATTGACAATACGAGATTTCAACCTGTAACATGTAGGGACTACGGACAAAGAACATTTGTATGTGTTTTTGAATCAACCAAGAATTCTGAAAGATAGTATTATAGATGTGAACAACATAGATGACAAAAGTGGGTGACTACCGATATTAGTTCATCCTATAAAATTAAAAGTGAACACAATACTTCTCATAAACATAATTCGAGAATAATCAAAGTACTAAAATTTATTTGGATATTAGTGATTGTGGACTTGATTCTCTTAGCGATCATCCTGATTTGGTTGTTAGTTCATTTGGTTAGTTAGTGTTAAGTAATATTAGTGTTGTAATGTAACTAGCTAAATGTTTGTAATTCTGGACGCAGACTTGGTTTGTTAATTTATATCATTAAATACTATTGAATAATATTGGTGTTGTAATTTCAACTTGTATACTGTTATAATTCCTTGCTCCGTTTGAGTACTTGTTTCTCCATGAATCTTGATTAACTATTAAAGACCTAAGTGAGTACTTGCAGTCCTTTCATTAAAAATCACAGTCTAAACCTTTTCCCCATCCAATTGCCACCCTTGTAATTTTGGATCAAGTTGAACTGTTAAATGATTTCCAGTATTTAGTGTTTAGTAAACCCTGGACTTTTTATTAGAAGATGTAATAATTCACTTTAGCTTATCGTTTATATGGAACTAATGGACTTCACAGAGCAAACACTTAATAGAAGGACACAACTAGAAGTAATAGTTTAATTCAATCAACACATAGAGCACAACCACTTAATAGTTTTATAGAGATAACATGATGTGAATAAAAGAAATTCAAAAGTAATGATGCAAATTGAGAAGGTAGAAACGGTCACTTAGGCAAAATTAGTATTTTATGCCCCCTCCTTACAAGCCAACATTGTAATCTTTCTTACAAGAAGTAGAATACAACTATGCCTTAAATAAGAACAAAATCAACATCCCATTACAGCATAGTTGAAAACATCTCCAGATTACATAATGGCAATAGTCTTCCACTCAAGTTGCCCTCCGTTTGGAACCCAAGAATTCAATTCAATCATCCCTTCGTGAGGTTACAGAATTCTTATTATTCACTTGTCATCAATTTGAAGTGAAATTAGATACATCAAGAAGGAAAATGACAGTATGCATAAATAATTTGTTAGAAAGACAATTAGTAAAAGACTAGAAATTCAATGGAAAAGAAAGATAATTACTTAAACAATTTGTTTCCTTGAGCTGTCTATTTCCCATGCTTGGAAAAATCAAATAAGACTAAGCAATATACTGGACATGAATATAGCAATATACATATGACGTTAGATAAAACTATGCCACAATAAATTCAATGAAAGTTCAAGGATATCAATACAAAACATGATAATAGAACATCCTAAAGACTACCGAAGGAAAAAATATTATTTTTCAAATGCTAACTATCAAGTAGGTAGAGAACCTAATAATGATCATCGAATTGTGAGGAACAAGTTCCAACAAATATGTACATCAAGAAATAATAAAAAAAAAAAAGATAGTCTGTAAACTAAGTGGACCATTGGTGTACTAAGCATGGTATAATAGTATGCATGCATAGATAATTTGTTAGAAAGACAATTAGTTAAAGACTAGGAATTCAATGAAAAAGATAATTTATTAAAAAGAAAATAAATGAATACCAACCATAGATAATTACAATATCCTATCACATATTGTTTGAACCCACAAAATAAAGATAATTTATTAATTTTATTTTCTCAATAAACAATAAACCACTATAATTTAACAAAATAAAACTTTGATAATACCCGCTATAGATCCCAAATCAGGTTTATATGTATGGTCAAGATTAATATAATTATTATCTTCAATTGATTTGATAATTGATATATTGTCATATACAAAATATAATAAAATTAATTTATGTCTGTAAGAAAAATATAATAAAAATATAAAATCAAATAGACACATATCTTTGCTACCAATTGGGACAATTACACTTGTCATGTGACACTCCTCGATATCCGCATCCACGACAGCCTAGAATTTAAGGTTGATTTCTCCTTTGATGATTTCAATATCTTGCCACATCCCTTAGTTCTTACTGCAGAAGGATCAATAATACCAAGGCCCTCATCAATGGATTTCTTTTTTTTTTTACTTCTATCATTACATATTGTACTAATGGACATCTCTTTCATTTTGTTGTAGATACAATCAAATTGTTCATCCAAGAAGGTTGTCCTCTCATTACTCATAGATGCATCTTCAACTAATACTGAAGGTTTATAGGATAACCTCGAGTGTCTTGACATCAAATACCTTTCTGAATCTGGATTATCAATGATATTTTGCTTCCCTAAAGTATATATTGCTCTAACTTTTACATCTCGTGTTCATCGTTTGAGTATATACGTACCAAGAAAATGAAATACTTGGTTGATACGAAAAAAAGCTAACATATGTCTACATGGAATGCCTTCAAACTCAAATTTTATGGAGCTACACGATATGTAATCCCTTTGTTTATCATGCGTGAGCACTTTTGATTTTGAGGAAAAAGAACTAAACTTTCATTATGTCGAAAATGGTTGAGGCAACTCCTGTAAATGTCTGTTGCACATAATAACTATGACTCTCGGTCATTTCACTTTGAAACTCTAGCTATTTCTTTTTTTGTGTACAGCTTAACAATTTGAGTTTCCATTGACCATGTTGTATTAACTTTGGGACGCTCATTCATATCAATATGGTCCACAACAAACTCATTATGTCTTTAGTGTCTTAGTGCTCTATTAAAACGTGTGATAAAATCCATTAATGAGTTATTATTTGAAATATATTTCTTGAAAAATACATGTGAGCCTTCAGATCTTTGGCTACTTGACATTCCTACAGAAAATACATGACTAAAATATGCTGGCACCCATTTGTGTCGTAATTCATATATCAAGGACAACCAATCATTTTTCTTTAAGTTAGCACCCTTGATAGTCTTTTCCCATGACTTCTCAAAATCATTAGGTGTTGTAGAATTTGCAATAACGTTCTTTATACTGTGATAGTGGTTTCAAAAAGTCAAAGGGTCTAATTTATCTGGGAATTTGTTCAATATGTGCCACAAATAATATCGATGCACTATTTGAGGGAAAACCTGTGCAATAGCTTTTGTCATAGCAGGATCCTAATCAGTGATGATAATGTTTGGTGCACCTTTAGGCATAACTTCTAAGAATTTTGTAAGCAACCAAATAAAAGACTCAGTTTTCTCATCACTAAGAAACCCACAATTAAAAAGAAATGTCTGATGATGATGATTAACTTCTACAAATGGTGCCAAAATTAAACCATATTAGTTGGTGTTATATGTCGTATCAAATACAATTGCATCACCAAATACACTATATGCCCTTTTTGATATATGATCAACGCAAAAGTACCTACTAAATTTGTTATCTGAATCAGTCTCATAGTCAAAGAAAAAAGCTGAATTCTTCTCTTGCTCAGATGTAAAAAAACTCGATCAGTGTTTCAGCATCAATACCCTTTTGTTCATCCCTTAGATTTCTCTCAAAGGTTCTAATATCAGTTTCTGTGCAACTTTCCCGTTCAGGGCCTCCATACTCTATTTCTAGTAAACACATTTGTTGACAAATTGATACATTGACGTCTGAAAAATATTTTGTCAATACTTTCTTGGCTACCGAAACACTACTATGTAAGCGTAGTAAATGCACCTTTGATGGAGCCAAGAGTGGATGATTATGGCCTTCTATGAAGTTATAGACAATCCAATTCGGTCCAACCTGTTTCTTGACAAATGCAATATTTAACTTATAACCCGTTCTAACTGTGCCACGTGTTCTTTTTCTTGTTAGTTGATTAGGTTTTGAATTTTTATTATTCCGTATTCGATTTGTATGCCTTCTTTAAAGCATACAATTTGTTTCCATGTCATTTCATTTATGATCTTATTTTTCTTGCTCATGCTATTCCTTGAACTAAATTCGGCTTCTCGTACATATTGGTTATATAATGAATATGCATCTTCTAGAGATTGTTGGTGCAGCGGGGACCGGCAAGAGGGGGGTGAATTACTTGCAAATAAAACTATACCCTCCTCAAGCAATTTCAAATTCTAAAATAAATGCAACTATATTGAGAATAAAATAATCAGATAAATAAACACACAAATTTAACCTGGTTACAACCAAGAGCGTTGTTAATCCAGGACGATGAAAGGCTCAGTAAGAAACTCCTTCTCTAAAGGCGGAGAAGCCTTTAACACTTTGAAGAGCACAACAGTTGCTTAAACAGTAATTACAGAGTTGAATATCGTTCACTATTTCGTTGTTCTGTAAAGCTGCTCGAGACCCTCTTTATATAGGGGTTCTAGAGCTTATCGGATGACCTGATCTTCGGGATCAGGTTTTTGACTCGAGAGGGATCGGTCGACCGATCCCCAGGTTCGGTCGACCGAACCTGCTGTACCTGCCCAGTCTTCCGTCCAGGTGCAGTCTCTGAGGATGAGCTTTTGTTCGGTCGACCGATCCTTATGTTCAGTCGACCGATCGGCCAACGGTCTCCAGCTGAGTTGGCCCGATCAGTTTGCTTGACTAAGTCCGTGGATTAACTTTGGTTCGGTCGACCGATCAGGAGGTTCGGTCGACCGATCAGCTTTACCAACGGTCAGCTTCTGACGTGGCATTGACGGTTGGCTGCTTATTGACTTCGGTTAATGAAGGGTTCGGTCGACCGATCAATAGGTTCGGTCGACCGAACCGTTGACAAGTCAACTTCTAGTTGACTTGCTCCGGTTCAGCTCCTTGGGTGATTGCGGCCATCCGGAATAGGGCTCACCCGAACCCAGTTCCCGGCCTTCTCCTCGAGCAGACTTCCATCCGGCTTCTCGTCCCTCGAACGCCGCGCACGTTCTTCTCGCTCCACCGGAGTACTCTTCCGCAGCTCTCTCGTCCTTCGGACACACCGAGCCCGTTGGCTCCCTTCCCGTGCCGTCCTTCTCGCTAGCTGCGTCTTCCGCTCGACTTCCTGTGCTCCTAAGTTCCTGCACACTCAGACACAGGGGTCAGACCAAACGCAGGACCTAACTAACTTGGTTGATCACATTAAAACTACCACGGGGTCGAACAATCTCCCCCTTTTTGATGTGCATCAACCCAATTTCAAGTTAGGGTAAAACAGATACAAAAAGTAATTTTAAAGAAAAATTACTAAACTAGCATATTAAGCATAAGTTTTGCAATAAATAAAATTACAATACTATTTAGAAAAAAATATTATTTTTTTTTAAAATTTCCTAACTCCCCTTAAACTTATACTTTTCTCTCCCCCTTTGATCACAGCAAAAACGGGGGAAAAAAATATTTAGCAAAAACGGGGTAAACACGAAAAAAAAATTTCTGAGTAAAATGAATTTTCCAAACAATTTCTAACTTTAATATTTTTACTAGAAAGTTAATTAAGCCTTTCATTTCTATATTTGGCTTCCAGTTAGTGGCGAGGCACTAGGCCTTCTTGGTTATTGGAGCAACAACCACTTTCTAGTCAAAGCCGCATAAGGAAATTTTCTGTTTAATTTTCTTCTCTAAAAAGCGCTAAGTCTAACTACCATTTAAATTTAAATCAGAATTCTCTCTGATTTTTAAATTTCCATTTTAGCTTCTCATAATTTCTCAAATCACAGTTTTTTATAATTGTAGTGAAAAATATTGAGCATGCATAAAATTGTATATTTTCTATTGTTAGTTTGTCGAATTCTCTTAATTGACAAAATGTATCTTTTAACTCAATATTCTTTAATAGTTTTTTAGTTTTTCCTTCAAAATATTCTTTCGACAAAATAATTCGTAATTCACGAAAATCTTTCGGAAATATTTCAATTGAATCAATTAATTTGCCAAGAGGTGGAGACCATACCTGACTTACCTTGTTTATGGTTAATTCTCCCCCTGTTGAGTTGTTTTCTTCTGAAAATTCTCCCCCTTCATCGATGCTCATTTATGATGAGCATTCTAGGTCTTTAAGTTGGAGTTCGGTTTCTTGTTCTGTCTCGACACTTACCTCAGTTTCGGACTCTTCTGACGTCGAATCAGTGTCCATCGAGGAGTCGGATTCAATTTCAATTGGTTCTTCGTGGAGTTTTAAGAACTTTTCCCAAAGTTCTTTTGCACTTCGGTAGTTGCCAATTCTATCGAGATCTTCATCTGGTAGTATGCTTAGAATGTGAAATTCAGCTTGAGCATTTGCCATAGACTCGTCACGTTGCTTATTGTTCCAGAGATGTATCTCGAGTTCTTCTCCACTCATTGTCTTTGGTGCTTCATATCAGTTCCTGTCGGGAAGCTGAGAAGACGAACCTGCCGGTGTGACGTGTCTGGCAGGTTGACCGCATCCCCATGACCCGGTTGATGAGCTGTCCTCTATGTTGACCAGATCGTCAGAAGTCCTCCTCCGGTCAACTGTACCTGCATCCAGCGACCGGGTCGCCCCGGCCTCTGGTACCTCGGTGCTCGAGGCGAATCCCACAGATATATAAGTAACCGCATAATAATATAGCAATAAAATGAACAGATACCGAGTATGAGAACGTACCCTGGCCCAGGGGGGCGCCCTCGGATGGATGGAGGAGCCGATCGAATGCTGATCGAGTCGTCACGGTCCCGCCGGAAGGATGGATATGAATCAGTAACGGAGCTGGATGTAGGAGCAGTGGCGTGGAGTCCGGTGTGCCATGTATCCACAAGGCGGCATGTAAGCCGAGACATAATGGCTCATAGGCCGATACGCGGCACGCAGACCGGATAGCACAGATAGCTCATAATCATAATAAAGATGCAGAATAAAACCCAATGGATGTCCATATCACCACGAAGGGACGGATCTACGCCAAAAGCAGTGGAGACAACAAATGTACAGCCGTCGATGCGGACTGTCGGGATGCCAGAGCTAGCTGTGGGGGATGCCCGGAGGCGACTGCGACAGTGGCATCCGGAGGTGGCAGCGCTGGGCGCCAGAGGCGTTGACCGCCCAAGGCGGCTAGGGCAGTGGCTGCCGAAGGCAGCGCTGGCTGCTGGAGGCGACGGATGTTGCTAAGGGCGGCGATTGCCGCTGGGACAGCGAGAACCGCCAGAGGCGGTGCCCACTAGGGGCGTTGCTGACTAGGATCCGAGGCGCTGCTGGCGTGGAGAAAGGGCAGCAGCGCCCTCCGCCGGAGGTGTCTGCAGGCATGAGGAGAGGGTGGAAAGGGAAAGATAGCCTGGACCCTGCCTGAGACGCTAGCCGTGTGTCGCAGCGAAGCCGGCGTGGAGCTCGACGGTCGAGGACGAGGAAAGCATGAGGTCCGGCCGCTGGCCGTCGAGAGGGTGAGGGTCTGCTTGAGGAGGCCGGAGGACATGAGATGGAGGAGAGGGGCAACCGGTGGCAGGCTTCGGCGCCGACGAGAAAGGGGAAAAAACCCACTGGCGGCGGCCTCCTCCACACACGAGCCCCCCCCCCCTCACTTTAAGAGCACGAACTGTGCTCTTTTAAGCCCAAAAAACCTAAAGGCCAAATGACAAAAAAGCCCTCCTCCTTCTCCTTAATTACTCCCATGCCATTCCCTATATCCGGATCAATATCCAAATTGCATTATTGAAAAAATATTGAAATCTGTGTTAAGATATACCTCCGTTCGGTGTTTTCATGTCGCGAAGTCTCCATCGAGCTTCGGGGGATTAATGTTCGTGCCAGCCATTGTTCTGATCTTTGTGCTTCAGATGACGGTTAGTCCCTCTGAGGCTGTTGGGCTCTGATACCACTTGTTGGTGCAGCGGGGACCGGCAAAAGGGGGGGTGAATTGCCTGCAAATACAACTATACCCTCCTTAAGCAATTTCAAATTCTAAAATAAATGCAACTATATTGAGAATAAAATAATCAGATAAATAGACACATAAATTTAACCTGGTTACAACCAAGAGGGTTGTTAATCCAGGACGATGAAAGGCTCAGTAAGAAACTCCTTCTCTGAAGGCGGAGAAGCCTTTTACACTTTGAAGAGCACAACAGTTGCTTAAACAGTAATTACAGAGTTGAATATCGTTCACTATTTCGTTGTTCTGTAAAACTGCTCGAGACCCTCTTTATATAGGGGTTCTAGAGCTTATCGGATGATCTGATCTTCGGGATCAGGTTTTTGACTCGAGAGGGATCGGTCGACCGATCCCCAGGTTCGGTCCACCGAACCTGCTGTACCTGCCCAGTCTTCTGTCCAGGTGCAGTATCTGAGGATGAGCTTTTGTTCGGTCGATCGATCCTTATGTTCGGTCGACCGATCGGCCAACGGTCTCCAGCTGAGTTGGCCCGATCAGTTTGCTCGACTAAGTCTGTGGATTAACTTTGGTTCGGTCGACCGATCAGGAGGTTCGGTCGACCGATCAGTTTTACCAACGGTCAGCTTCTGACGTGGCATTGACGGTTGGCTGCTGATTGACTTCGGTTAATGAAGGGTTCGGTCGACCGATCAATAGGTTCGGTCGACCGAACCGTTGACAAGTCAACTTCCAGTTGACTTGCTCCGGTTCGGCTCCTTGGGTGATTGCGGCCATTCGGAATAGGGCTCACCCGAACCTAGTTCCCGGCCTTCTCCTCGAGCAGGCTTCCGTCCGGCTTCTCATCCCTCGAACACCGCGCACATTCTTCTCGCTCCACCAGAGTACTCTTCCGCAGCTCTCTCGTCCTTTGGACGCACCGAGCCCGTCGGCTCCCTTCCCGTGCCGTCCTTCTCCCTAGCTGCGTCTTCCGCTCGACTTCCTGTGCTCCTAAGTTCCTGCACACTCAGACACAGGGGTCAGACCAAACGCAGGACCTAACTAACTTGGTTGATCACATCAAAACTACCACGGGATCCAACAGAGATAATAATTTCATTTCAATTTTTAGCTTTCGATCATCTGTCACTTGGGAAATAAAATTATGATTTTCAACTCTATTTTCTTCCATTTCTAGACGTCCTTGTATTATATTTGACAATAAATAAATAAATAAAAACTAGAACTTATTTCAGAATAAATAATTGTTCCAATTTACTAGACATGCAATTTCTAAACTCTAAACTTGATTGAACAAGTTATTTTAGTCATGGAGATTAGTAAATTAACTAGACATGCAACTGTTGTCAACTTATGTGAAATGTTAAATTACTATCACAGCATAACTAAAATGACCAAGTTGAGAACCTTCCCAAGGTAACATTAGTATTATTTCTTTGATCACTAACTAGTTCAAGAAAGTAAATGAAAATGACACAAAATTAAGAAACATAACAATGATTTCACACTAGCAAGTGTTCCATAACCAGATGATAATTGTTAACAAGTTATTATCGAAACATAACAATGATCACTAACTAGTTCAAGTTATTCCCTCTATTTGACCTTGCCATCAACATTAATCCACTCCTCACTAACTATTTCTTTTGGTTTCTTATCTTCTACAACTAATGTCTACCAATGAATGCCCTAAGACAAAAAAACAAAACTCAATAGAAAGAGGGAGCTTTTACTCGCGAAAACCATAAAAAAAAATCACCACTCGATGGAAAGTATAGGAGCTTTTACCAGAGGAGTATGTCAATGGAGAGGGAGTCACATCGGTGAAAGGAGATGGGAGGTCACGACGAGGGAAAACCTAGCTGATCTCGACGAGAGAGTAGCGTGGAGAGATCACCTCGATCCTGTAGCTTCAATCTAGT
Organism: Zingiber officinale; assembly: GCF_018446385.1. Lineage (NCBI taxonomy): Eukaryota > Viridiplantae > Streptophyta > Magnoliopsida > Zingiberales > Zingiberaceae > Zingiber > Zingiber officinale. Next base: position 150,160,025 of record NC_055988.1, read on the forward strand.
TTGCGGAGAGGATCGCGTTCCTTCACCTTTGGTTGTCTAGGGTAATTAGAGAAGAAGGGACACGAGGAGAGGAACGAGAGGAAAGGGAGGATTTTTCAACTAAAAACCTAAAAAAAAAACATCACTCAACAGAAAGTATAGAAGCTTTTACCAGAGAATGAAGGATTTTCTAGGTGAGAGAAAGCCTAGATGTGCGGTTTGGTGTAGAAGGTTGATCACGGCGTAGGGAGAGCTTGCGTCGGCAAGTGATGCCCTATTTCTTCGGCAAGTGATACCCTAGTTCGGTGGAGAGTGATGCCCTAGTTCGTTGGCAAGTGATGAGAGACAAGAAGGAGAGGGCTTGCGTTGAGGGAGAGCTCACTAATCGGGAGAGGGCTCGCGGTGAGCGAGAGCTCAAAGAGGGCTTGTGGTGAGTGAGAGCTCGGAGAGGGCTCACTGCGAGAGAGAGAGAGAGAGAGTCATAGCTTCGGTGAGAGAGAGCGACACGAGGCCGGGAACGTAACGCGTCACCACAGAGAGAGCTCGTGTCTGAGCTTCGACGAGAGAGATGATTCGAAGAGGGAGGAGTGGTGGCTAGGGTTTTGCGGAGAGGAAAACGCGAGAAATGGATTTCCACGTGTTAGCAACTTCTCACCGCAGCAGATGACAACGTGGAACTTGCCACATCATCAAACCGCACGAAATCGCAAGATTATCACCGTAGGAGATGAAAACTGTGTGTGTGTGTGTGTATATATATATATATATATATATATATATAATGCCCTGCACTTATAGGTGACTGAGTGCAAATCTACGCCTCGATCCTCAAAAGTGAATCAGGTCTAGATGCATGATCCCATGAATGTACAGGATACATAAGTGGTATGTCTGCAATAAAATCCTCTCTCTCTCTCTCTCTCTCTCTCTATATATATATATATATATATATATATATATATATATATATATATATATATATATATATATATATATATATATATATATATATATATATATTAGCCCGCACACCCCCGTGTGGGTGATGTGCATGGGCGCCTCACACGTAGGGAGGCGCCTCCGATCATTAGAGGTGCCCCTTGCGTGAGAAGCGTCCACACTCGTCGCCCACGTGGGGTGTGCAGGCTAACATATGTGTGTGTATATGAATGACACTTTGCACACTTTTATATCAGCAGCGGTGGACGACATCCGACGTGGGTGATCTGACGCAGTCAAAATCTAAATTTTTAAATCTCTTTCTCATCTATATGCAACAACTCTCTTCTCTCTCCTTTAATTGCATGCAAAATGATTTCTACAAACGAGTACCAAGGTGATATTGATTTCTACAAACAATCACCAAGGTGGTGTTGCCACCACCCACCTTGGTGTTAATTTGTAAAAATCGACACCAAGGTGGTGCTGGTTTTTACGCACCAACACCAAGTGGTGCACTAAGACTATAAACCAGCTCCACGGTATTGTGCTAGTTTATAGAAATCTATATCAAAGGGTGTACCAAGGCTATAAACCAGCACCGCAACCAAGGATACAAACCAACACCAAGGTGTAGCACGACACCTTAGTGCTTGTATGTAGGCTTGATGCACCACTTGGTGCTAGTTTCTACAAGCCAACACCAAGGTGTAGTACTGATTTGTTGCCTTGGTTGTAACACTTAGTGTTGGTTTTTATAAATCAACACCAAGAAAAACCAGCACTGAGATGATGCTGATTTCTATACCACACCTTGGTACTGATTTGTAGCTTTAGTGCTGATTTGTAGCCTTGGTGCATCACTTGGTGTTAGTTTATAGGTGATGCTTATTTGTATAAATCAACACCAAGGTGTTGTGCTGGTTTGTAGCCATGGTAAGTGGTGCTGATTTCTATAAATTAGTACCACCTTGATACTGATTTGTAGAAATCAACACCAAGATAGTGCTAATTTCTACAAACTAGCACCACACCTTATGCTGGTGTGTAAAAATCAACATCATTACAAACTAACACCACACTAAATTAGTACCACCTTGGTGCTGGTTTCTATCAATCAACATAATTTTGCATGCAATCAAAGGAGAAAGAAGAGAGTTATTTCATACAAATGAACAAGAAAATAAAAGAATTATATTTTGACTATGTCAGATCATCTACGTCGGATGCCACCCATCACTACTCCCATAAATATATATATATATATATATATATATATATATATATATATATATATATATATATATATATATATATATATATATATATATATATATATATATATAGTTGACATTAAATATTTAATTTATATCTATTAATTTTAAAAAGGATTAATTTATTTTTATAAAAAAATTTTATCCATCACTAGATAAATAAAAAAGCACTTGTAATGGATACCTATCCATTCAATAGTATCAGATGAAATGTCTATTATAAAAAATTTATTTATTAATTTATTAAAATTGACGCTCAGTTTTTTATACTTAAGAATACGTTATATCGCTGCGGACCCTGACAAGAAAAATGTCCACTTTAAATTCATGCGTCGGCGGTGCACCATAAATTATTGGGAGCAGTAATAATATAAAGGGTACGGCGTTAATCGACCTTATCCAATTTTCATGGACCGACTCCATATTAATAATTTTAAATAAAATAAAATAATATCAGTCGTATATATTATTATTCTTTTAATTAAATATGTCCTTTTCTTTTATCTTTTTGTTGACAATGACTCGATCGCAGCTTTTGCCCTAATATGCTATTCTATCGTCTAATTTCATTCAGAAATTATATTGTTTGATTTAAGTTGAAGTCTTTATCGGAGTGAAATATTTTACTGACGCCGTTTTGTTTGCGTCCACGTGTCCACATCACGATGATATTTTCTAATGCCGCTCGTGTGAGAGCCTTATTAATTAATTTTTAAATTTTTTGGTATTTTTTTAATTATTTAAAATTATTGTAATCGATCCAGCTCTACCTGACACTCTTCCTCTTTAAAACCCGCCCAAATCTCATCGCTAAATCAAAAAGGCAAAGCTTAGCGAGAAGAGAGAGAGAGAGAGAGAGAGAGAGAGAGAGAGAAGCGTACTAGGGCAAAATTGAAGCAGAGATGGTCACCGGATTCCGCCGCACGCTCTCGCTGCCGCTGGCCAAATCCGCCTCCGTCCCGGCCCTCCGACGCTTCCGCGGCGAGAAGCGGCAGAGCCTGCGCTCCACTAGCCTGCCCGGCCGTTCCCACCCCACTGTCTCCCACCTCCTCGACCAGATCCGATCCGCCCCCGGAGATTCCTCCTCCTCCGGGGTGGACGCGATCGACCGCCTACTTGGTGCGGTGGACGACCTCCTCCGCCTTCCCCAGGCCCGCGAGGCCCTCTGCCGCCGCCCTGCCTGGGCGGATCGTCTCCTCGACGCCTTCCTCCGCCTGGCCGACGCCCACGGATCCTTCCGTTCCGCCGTCCTCTGCCTCTCCGATCGCCGCGCGGAGGCCCAGGCAGCGATCCGGCGAGCAGATCCTGCACGGCTCGCCTCCGCCGCCCGGTCGCTCCGCCGGACGGAGAAGGAGGTGTCTCAGGTGGCCGCGGCCATCAAGGATCTGGCGAGATCCGCGCCGCTTTCTCCAGGTCAGTGGGCGGACGCAGCGGAGGCCGAGATCGCGGGGGTCCTGACGGATGCGGTGGCGGCGACCGCGTCGGCGTCGGTGGGGGTGTTTATGGCGATCGCCGCCGCGGCTGCGGCGGAGTCCGCGTCGCTGTCGAAGGATTCCTGGAAGGTTTGGCCGACGAAGAAGGCAGCGAAGGCGAAGGAGACGGCGCCATCGGCTGCGGCGGAGGGATTGGTAGAGGGAAGCGGCAGGGTGTTCAGGAGTTTGGTTAACATCAGAGTCGCCCTCCTCAACACAGTCACTCCCTCATTGTAGATAGTATACGAGATCCTGTTGGAATATTTTGTACAGAGACGATCGCTCAAAGTATCCACAAGGAAGGGGAGGAACCAAAAAAAAAAAAAAATACACAACAAAAACAGAGTTTTTCTTCTCATCTCGTTCCCTGTTTTAAAAAACAAAAAGGAATTTCTTGTTAATTTTATCAGCACTGTACCAGTGCAACGGTAAAGTTGCTCGTGAAAATATTCTCTTGTAATCTCGTATAAAAATACAGATAAGATGGTATGCTATTGATTCAATATGGCCTGATTTTTTTTAGAATCCCATATTGACGGGTACGCTAGTGAATGATAGTGACATATGATTCTATAATATGTGATTAAAGAGTTGAAATAGCACAAGAAGCTGAGGTATATAGGTCGGGCCGACTTGGATCTGGTCGGATCAAACTCGAAAGGAAAGGGATTGAAGAAAATTATTGGACTTGCACTCGGGCCTCGACCATAGTAAGCCTCGGAAATGTAGAGCATTTGGGTTCGGAACTGAATAACATTAGATGCCCGGGAATCGGACTCAAAAATTGGGGTGGTGCTGGACATTGTAGATTTGGGTTTGGAAAGGTTAGGAATAAAGAGAGCGAAGGATTAACCAGATGATATGTTATTTTAGGAAGAGGCGACGGGCAATGAAGGAGACCAATAATGAAGAGGATTAACCGTTACGAAAAGAGATAATCAAAGGGGCGGACAATAATGATGATCAGCTACCATTACATAAGGGGATCTTAATGTTGACGTTACTCGATTAAAGCTATAAAAGAGAACGTGTAATAGAAGGAAAAGGACCAACTTTTCTCTCCTCGATCAATAATACTCTCTTTCGTTCTACAGTATTTTAATTATTTTCTAAATCTCACTTAAGTATCCGATGGCCACGTGAGATAACTCCTGGATTCAGAAATAGCAAGGAGTTTTTGGCCGTAAAGCATTTAAATTCTATCATATCTATCTCCTAAGCATTGACTATAAAGAAATCGTTCGGTTCTCTTTATCTCGCGGTGAAACTGATAGTGATGAGGGAGAGACCTTTTTGTAGTGAAGACTGTGAAGTGGTTGGCTGGCTCGATTCTAGTTTTCCATCAGCGCCTTAGCGCTTTACTGTCAGATCTTGACGTGTGGAGACGCCTTTTGAGCTGAGATCATCATGCGGTGGGAGATGAGTCCTCGTCTCAGGCGCATTCAATTCGATCCCAATGATTGGCACGAAAGAGTCGGCTCTTTTCTGCTATTATTATTACTCACATGAACTGGCCCGATAATGGACGCCCTACACAGCTTTTGAGAAATCGATTGCCAGATTCCAATGTTGCATTGACACGTTGACACTACTGAAACCATACACCTGAATTTTAAACATTAAAATTTAAAAAGCGTTTTTTTTATTAAAATGGTTAAAAGGTTTATTTTTTAAAATTAAAAGGAACCTCGTTTTACTTTTTAAAATTATTATTATTATTTACACTATTATAATAGATATACGATTATAATTGCTAAACAATTATAACAACTAAGTTACAGCCTAATTAAATAGGTATAATAAATATGATTTTTGTACCTATAATTTTGATTCCAGATAAAAAATTTTAAAAAAATCTTAAAAAAGAGCAGCCTTTTCATTTTTTTCCCTCAAAATTTTTTTTAACTCGATAGGGAAGAAACTCTCTGTGATGACCTTGTGGTGTAGCCTCACCGACTCAAAACAGACTCGTTGGGCGCCACGCCACCACATGCAACATCTGTTACCTGTCTCTCTTCTCGTGCGCCAAACTTTTTTTTAATAAAAAAATAATCATTTGCTAGATTAATTATTAATTTAATTTGTTAATTAATTAATCTACTCTTCTCTCCCCCGTTATAAATCACATGCCTTGGATCGCCAAAAACACGCAGAAAAAAGATAAGCGAAGAGCACCAGAGGAGCAAAGGCACACCTGAAATGGTCGCCGGATTCCGTCGTTCCCTCTCCCTTCCCGGCCAAAGCCTCGGATCCAGCCCGACCCGCCGCCGGGGTCACCACCTTCGCTCCACCAGCCTCCCCTGCCTCTCCCACCCCGTCCTCTCCCGCGTCCTCGACCAGATCCGCTCGTCCTCCGACCACGCGAGCCTCGATCGGATCGAGCGCCTCCTCGCCGCCATCGACGACCTTCTCCGCCTCCCGCACGCCCACGGCGCGCTTCGACGGCGCCCCGCCTGGGCCGACCGTCTTCTCGACGCCTTACTCCTCCTGGCGGACGCCCATGGTTCCTTCCGCTCCGCGGCAATCGCCCTCGCCGATCTGAGTGCGGAGGCCCGAGCCGCGGCCCGGCGGTCCGATCCCGCGCGGATCGCCTCCGCCGCCCGCGCCTACCGCCGGACGGAGAAGGAGCTCATCCGGGTGGCCGCGGCCGTCAAGGGCCTGGCCAGATCCACGCCTCCGGGGCAGTGGGAGGACGTGGCGGAGGCCGAGGTCGCTGGGATCCTGACGGAGGCAGTGGCAGCGACAGCCTCCGCATCGGTCGCGGTGTTCTCTGCGACCGCATCGGCGGCAGCCGCGGTCGCCGCCGCGATGTCTAAGAATTCTAGGCCGTTTTGGCAGATGAGGAGGAAGGCGTCGAAGAGGGAAAGTGAGACCATGGAGGAAGTGCCGGTGCCGCCGATCGAAGGGTTGGAAGAGGGAAGCGGGAGGGTACTAAAGGGCCTGATCGACATCAGAGTCTGCCTCCTCAACATTCTCACTCCGGCTTTGTAAATTTTGGGGCTAAATTTAAAATTTTGAAAATTTAAACAGCAATGAGATAATTGTACATGGACTAGTTTTTTCTTGTAATTTTACATATGTATTGTAAAATTTGCACGGGGTTTCAAATTAATTTTCCAAATTAATCACGAAATACATCAGAAATAAACAAACGAAAAATATAAATCTGGTCCGAGACAATGGTGCAATGATTATTAAATAAAATCATCGAATTAATGCATTAAACATGCTAAAGCTGTCCATTGTTGACTCAATTATGGACTAAGAGAGAGGATACTTGCAATAATCGAACTCACATGGCCATCTATGCAACAACGGAGAGGAAAGGAACAAAACAAATAAAAAAGAAAGAAAACAAAATCATTAAAAAAAAAATACAAGCATTATAGAAAAAGTATGGATTAATAACAAATAAATAATTGATAAAACTTGATTTAAGTTTATCACGTGCGAGAATCTATTTCCAGCAAACAGTTTTGCTGCGTACAGTTAGATACATACCAAAGTTCCATGTGACCATCTGGCATGATTAAGTGTCTTCAGAATGATTACTTATCGATGTATTATTGATGCTAGCTTCAAGGTATGACCTAACAAGCAGACACAACACTCGTGCATCATCGAATATTAATGTCGAATTAGTACAGTAATCAAGCTGAAAACAAGAACAATTCACAGACATGAATATGGAAATAATAGTAATTAAGAGATGAGAAATGAGCTCGTCCAGCTTAAAGAGACTAATCTATTATGTATTATTGATGTTTAGCTACAAACTGTGACCTGACAAGCAGACAGAAACATCAGCTCGTGCATGTTATATTATCATTAAAGATGGAATCTAACCTGCTTAACACGCATCGCAGACAATAATAACTGTAATCTAATGCATGTATGTGGAACTCAGTAGTAGTTAAGAAACTAAAGAGGTTACCAGATCCAAATTGTATGCTTCACATGTCGTATTGAACTTATCTGTAAAGATTCCAGTTGCCTCCATTCTGCTGAATTCACGATACTCGATCTATAAGTAGAGGAAGTTCTGAGCTCCTCGGTCGACACATTTTCCAATCAAATTGTCTCAGGTTATCTGCTTTCCAACACCACATAGTAATGGCTGCAAGTCAGCCTTTCCATGTCCGATCCATCAGTCTACCATCTAGAGATCACCCCTCCGTGCTCAAAATGGAGGAAGAGCTGAGAAAGTTCAGGTCTTTTATGGCTCAATCCTCTTTAACATCACGTATGATAGTGGATGGGATGAAGGGGCTTGGAGGTTTGTATGAGTGCATCGATGAGCTTCTTCACTCGCCTAGCAGCAATCAGCACTTCTCCAGTCAACAACAGAAGAAATGGATGGAAGTAGAGTTGGATGGCTCTATCAGGCTGTTGGAATTGCTTGGTGCCCTGAGAGATTGCGTGCAACAAATAAAAGACGGAATTAGAGACCATGAAATTGCCCTTAGAAGACGAGGGGCAGTGGCCAAAAGCAAGATACAGACTCACATCCTTTCTGATAAAAAGTTGCTGAAGAATATTCAGAATTGCTTCAGATCACTGAAGCATATGCATGAAAAAGATGCCTTCAGATGCACAGGAGATGAGCAATTTGGTCGCTGTAAGGCGAGCAAAATTCTGAAGGAAGTGAGATTGTTTGCTATTTCTCTTCTTCAGTTAGTCTTCAACTTTTTGTCCCTGCCAAGGCCAAAAACCAAAACCAGCAGATGGTCTCTTATCTCAAAGGCATTGCAGAACAGGAAAGTAACATGTGAGGGTGAGCATGAGGATGTTAAAGATGAAGCGACGACACATTGCCAATTGCAGATGTTTCAAAACAGCATCAAAAATTTGGAAGAAGGATTAGATTCTTTGTATAGAAGCATAATCCGAAACAGAATTGCCGTTCTTAACTTCTTCAGTTTGTAAAAAAACCTTTTAGGCCACTTACCCTCATTAGCATTAGAATTTTGGAGGAATTGTTAATGTTCATACCTTGTGCGAATTTTGTATATTAAATATATTATATTGTTTGATTAATAACCTACTTTCTCTAATTTTCCCTATGTTGCCTTTTCCATATTTTCTTGTGCTTTAAGAAAAGGAAGAGGTCCACAATTTTGGATCATAGGAACAAAGCTTAGGATTGTAAAAACAAAAAAAATTAATTTAATTAATTTTTCTAATTCTATTTGACATTCACAATTTATATACAATATTAACACAATTTGAAATTTGTAGACTTTCCTTCATTAATAGGTAGTTAGAAGAAGCAAGTTCATCCTATTGAAACCCTCATCTACCATAGACTACAACTGGCACCAAAAGAGTCTTGCTTCTATTCCCATCTCATTGGATTTAGATATATGGAAGGGGAATCTCTAAAGATAGTAGTAAATTCGCAAACCTCTCCAACTAGCATACAATAATTGAGTGGCCCTCTTAGGTTGATGCCACTCCATCCCACAATCGAATGGATTCCCATGCTGAACCTCTCCTGTGCAACCTTGCAATTTCGATTTTCAACAAAATGTGCCTTCATTTTGTAAGACCCAGCCAACACATTCTTGCTAGGAGGTAGGGGAAGAAGTTATCATGTATGTGTCACCTCCAATGCTTGTAGTTTAATTTGCATGGTATCCCTGTGATTTCATCTTCGTGCTGGCAAGATGGGGAAGTGGTTTAATTCCACCAAAGAAACATCAAATATGAACTACACCTATGGTTAGAATGGAAAAGAAATTTTAAAATAATATCATGAATCATCCAATGAAACAATATACTCTAGTAGCAACACAATGGACTGAGCTATTTTGGGTGCGACAAATTAACTTTGATCATTTGAAGACATACAACTTGAACTTCAAAATATTGTAAATTAACTCGAGTTTAAATTAGTGCAACAAATCTAACCTGTGGCTTGGCCCTTTATATTTTCTGCTTTGTTCACATGATAATTTGACTGGCCATATCATCTGAATGTTGGACAAGAACACAATGTTACTAAAGGAGTTCATTAACATCTCTTTAATCATCTTCTGGTGTCACTGATCTTGTCAACGCAAACAAAAGATTAGAAGGCCTTGCAACAAGAAGAAAATCGCATCTGAAAGAATGGAAAAAATCAAGACTAAACAGACCTTAGCAGTTGATCCAGGTTTGGAAACAATCATATTCCTTATAAAAAATAATTTCTGTTTACATCAAAAAGTTATGCTGTACACAGATCTGCATAAACCAATTTAAACCAATTTGCCATGTCACCATGTGACATAATTAATTGTCTTCTCTCACTTCAGGAGGCTACTGCATTTGGCTGATTATCTTGCACAATGATTAATCATTGATGTATTATGAGATGATAACTTCAAGGTATGGCCTCACAAGGAGACACAATGCTCGTGCATCCAATATTAGTATTAAATTAGTACACTAACCAAGCCAAGAACAAGAATAAAGAAACCATGAGGGTCACTAGGAAATTGAGAATTGATTAAAAGCACATGCATCTGACAAGCAGACCAAGACTTGAGAAATGAGCTTGTCCAGCTTAGAGAGGATAATCTATTATGTATCCTTGATGTTTAGCTTCAAATTGTGGCCTAACAAGCAGACAGAACCACAAGCTCGTGCATGTTTAATTATCATCAAATTAGAACAATAATCAATCTCACAAAGATGGAACCTAACCTGCTTAACACTCATTAAAGAAATTAGTAACTGTAATCTAATGCATGCATGTGGAACTCAGTAGTATTTAAGAAATGAGAAATGATTCGTCCTGCTATGAGAAGAGGTTACCAGATCCAAATTGCAGATTTCACATGTCGCCTTCAGCTTATCTGTAAATATTCCAGTTGCCTCCATTCTGCTGCAGGATACTTGATCTATAAGTAGAGGAAGTTCCAGGCTCCACAGTCCACACATCTTCCCATCAAATTCTCAGCTTCTCTACTTTCCAACATCACGTAGTAATGGCAGCAAGTCAGCCTTTCCATGTTCGATCCATCAGTCTACCATCTAGAGATCACCCCTCCATTCTCAAAACTGAGGAAGAACTGAGAAAGCTCAGGTCTTTTATGGCTCAATCCTCTTTAACATCACTTATGATAGTGGATGGGCTGAAGGGGCTTGGAGGTTTGTATGAGTGCATCGATGAGCTTCTTCACTCGCCTAGCAGCAACCAGCACTTCTCCAGTCAACAACAGAAGAAATGGATGGAAGTAGAGTTGGCTGACTCTATCAAGCTGTTGGAATTGATTGGTGCCCTGAGAGATCACGTGCAACAAATAAAAGACCAAATTAGAGACCATGAAATTGCCCTTCGAAGACGAGGTGCAATGACCAAAAGCAAGATACAGACTCACATCCTTTCTGATAAAAAGTTGCTGAAGAATATTCAGAATTGCTTCAGATCACTGAAGCATATGGATGAAAAAGATGCCTTCAGCTGCACAGGAAATGAGCAATTCGGTCCCTGTAAGGCGAGCAATATTCTGAAGGAAGTGAGATTGTTCACTATTTCTCTTCTTCAGTTCGTCTTCAACTTTTTGTCCCTGCCAAGGCCTAAAACCAAAACCAGCAGATGATCTCTTATCTCAAAGGCATTGCAGAACAGGAAAGTAACATGTGAGGGTGAGCATGAGGATGTTAAAGATGAAGCGACGACACGTTACCAATTGCAAATGTCTGAAAACAGCATCAGACATTTGGAAGAAGGATTAGATTCCTTGTATAGAAGCATAATCCAAAACAGAGTTGCTTTTCTTAACTTCTTCAGTTTGTAAAAGACTTTTAAGCCACTTACCCTCATTAGCATTAAAATTTTGGAGGAATTGCTAATGTTCATACCTTGTATGAATTTTGTATATTAAATATATAATATTGTTTCATTAATAACCTCCTTTCTCTAATTTTCCTTACTGTTTCCTATTTGCCTATTTTCTTGTGCTTTAGCAAAAGGGAGGTCCACAATTTTGGATCATAGGAACAAAGGTTAGGATTGTAAAAACATAAAAATTAATTTAATTATTTTTTCTAACTCTATTCGACATTCAAAATTTATAAACAATATTAACACAATTTGAAATTTGTAGACTTTCCCTCATTAATAGGTAGTTAGAAGAAGCAAGTTGACTCTATTGAAAGCCTCATCTAACCCTAGAGGCTACAACTGGTGCCAAAAGAGACTTGCTTCTATTCCCATCTCATTGGGATTGATATATGGAAGGTGAATCTCTAAAGAGAGTAGTAAATTTGCAAACCTCTCCAACTAGCATACAATAATTGAGTGGCCCTCTTAGGTTGATTCCACTCCATCCTGCAATCAAATGGATTCCCATCCTGAATCTCTCCCGTGCAACTTTTCAATTTCGACTTTCAGCAAAGAAGCATCAAACATGAACTACACCTATGGTTAGTATGTGTCGCCTCCAATGCTTGTAGTTCCATTTGCATGGAATCCTTGTGTGATTTCATCTTTGTGCCTCATGATGAATATCTGACAAGATTGGGAAGTGGTTTAATTCCACCAAAGAAGCATCAAACATGAACTACACCTATGGTTAGTATGGAAAAGAAATTTTAAAATAATATCATGAATCATCCAATGAAACAATATGCTCAAGTAGCAACATAATGGACTGAGCTATTTAACTTGAATTTCAAAAAATCATAAATTAACTAGAGTTTAAATTAGTGCAACAAATCTAACCTGCTGCTTGGCCCTTTATGTTTTCTGCCTTGTTCACATGATAATTTGACTGGCCATATCATCTGAATGTTGGACAAGAACTCGATGTTACTAAAGGAGTTCATGAACATCTCTTTAATCATCTTTTGGTGTTACTCTTCTTGTCAATGCAAACCGAAGAGCAAAGATTAGAAGGCCTTACAACACGAAGAAAATTGCATCTGAAAGAATGGAAAAAATCAAGATTAAACAATCCTTAGCAGTTGATCCAGGTTCGGAAAAAATTATATTCCTCATAAAAGATATTTTCTGTTTCCATCAAAAAGTTATGATGTACATAGATCTGCATAAATCAATTTGCCATGTCACCATGTGACATAATTAATTGTCTTCTCTCACTTCAGGAGGCTACTGCATTTGGCTGATTGTCTTGCACAATGATTAATCATTGATGTATTATGAGATGATAACTTCAAGGTATGGCCTCACAAGGAGACACAATGCTCGTGCATCCAATATTAGTATTAAATTAGTACACTAACCAAGCCAAGAACAAGAATAAAGAAACCATGAGGGTCACTAGGAAATTGAGAATTGATTAAAAGCACATGCATCTGACAAGCAGACCGAGACTTGAGAAATGAGCTTGTCCAGCTTAGAGAGGATAATCTATTATGTATCCTTGATGTTTAGCTTCAAATTGTGGCCTAACAAGCAGACAGAACCACAAGCTCGTGCATGTTTAATTATCACTAAATTAGAACAATAATCAATCTCACAAAGATGGAACCTAACCTGCTTAACACTCATTAAAGAAATTAGTAACTGTAATCTAATGCATGCATGTGGAACTCAGTAGTATTTAAGAAATGAGAAATGATTCGTCCTGCTATGAGAAGAGGTTACCAGATCCAAATTGCAGATTTCACATGTCGCCTTCAGCTTATCTGTAAATATTCCAGTTGCCTCCATTCTGCTGCAGGATACTTGATCTATAAGTAGAGGAAGTTCCAGGCTCCACAGTCCACACATCTTCCCATCAAATTCTCAGGTTCTCTGTTTTCCAACATCACATAGTAATGGCAGCAAGTCAGCCTTTCCATGCTCGATCCATCAGTCTACCATCTAGAGATCACCCCTCCATTCTCAAAACTGAGGAAGAACTGAGAAAGCTCAGGTCTTTTATGGCTCAATCCTCTTTAACATCACTTATGATAGTGGATGGGCTGAAGGGGCTTGGGGGTTTGTATGAGTGCATCAATGAGCTTCTTCACTCGCCTAGCAGCAACCAGCACTTCTCCAGTCAACAACAGAAGAAATGGATGGAAGTAGAGTTGGCTGACTCTATCAAGCTGTTGGAATTGATTGGTGCCCTGAGAGATCACGTGCAACAAATAAAAGACCAAATTAGAGACCATGAAATTGCCCTTCGAAGACGAGGGGCAGTGACCAAAAGCAAGATACAGACTCACATCCTTTCTGATAAAAAGTTGCTGAAGAATATTCAGAATTGCTTCAGATCACTGAAGCATATGGATGAAAAAGATGCCTTCAGCTGCACAGGAGGTGAGCAATTCGGTCCCTGTAAGGCGAGCAAAATTCTGAAGGAAGTGAGATTGTTCGCTATTTCTCTTCTTCAGTTCGTCTTCAACTTTTTGTCCCTGCCAAGGCCAAAAACCAAAACCAGCAGATGGTCTCTTATCTCAAAGGCATTGCAGAACAGGAAAGTAACATGTGAGGGTGAGCATGAGGATGTTAAAGATGAAGCGACGACACGTTACCAATTGCAAATGTCTGAAAACAGCATCAGACATTTGGAAGAAGGATTAGATTCCTTGTATAGAAGCATAATCCAAAACAGAGTTGCTTTTCTTAACTTCTTCAGTTTGTAAAAGACTTTTAAGCAGTTACCCTCATTAGCATTAAAATTTTGGAGGAATTGCTAATGTTCATACCTTGTATGAATTTTGTATATTAAATATATAATATTGTTTCATTAATAACCTCCTTTCTCTAATTTTCCTTACTGTTTCCTATTTGCCTATTTTCTTGTGCTTTAGCAAAAGGGAGGTCCACAATTTTGGATCATAGGAACAAAGGTTAGGATTGTAAAAACATAAAAAATTAATTTAATTATTTTTTCTAACTCTATTCGACATTCAAAATTTATGAACAATATTAACACAATTTGAAATTTGTAGACTTTCCCTCAATCCTCATTAATAGGTAGTTAGAAGAAGCAAGTTGAATCTATTGAAAGCCTCATCTACCCTAGAGGCTACAACTGGCGCCAAAAGAGACTTGCTCCTATTCCCATCTCATTGGGATTAGATATATGGAAGGTGAATCTCTAAAGAGAGTAGTAAATTTGCAAACCTCTCCAACTAGCATACAATAATTGAGCGGTCCTCTTAGGTTGATTCCACTCCATCCTGCAATCAAATGGATTCCCATCCTGAATCTCTCCCGTGCAACTTTTCAATTTCTACTTTCAACAAAATGTGCTTTCATTTTGTAAGACCCAGCCAACACATTTTTTGCTAGGAGGTAAGGGAGCAAATTATCATGTATGTGTCACCTCCAATGCTTGTAGTTCCATTTGCATGGAATCCTTGTGTGATTTCATCTTCGCGCCTCATGATGAATATCCGACAAGATGGGGAAGTGGTTTAATTCCACCAAAGAAACATCAAACATGAACTACACCTATGGTTAGAATGGAAAAGAAATTTTAAAATAATATCATGAATCATCCAATGAAACAATATGCTCAAGTAGCAACATAATGGACTGAGCTACTTTGGATCCAACAAATTAACTTTGATCATTTTAAGGATATAACTTGAATTTCAAAAAATCATAAATTAACTAGAGTTTAAATTAGTGCAACAAATCTAACCTGCTGCTTGGCCCTTTATGTTTTCTGCCTTGTTCACAGGATAATTTGACTGGCTATATCATCTGAATGTTGGACAAGAACTCGATGTTACTAAAGGAGTTCATGAACATCTCTTTAATCATCTTTTGGTGTCACTCATCTTGTCAATGCAAACAGAAGAGCAAAGATTAGAAGGCCTTACAACACGAAGGAAATTGCATCTGAAAGAATGGAAACAATCAAGATTAAACAATCCTTAGCAGTTGATCCAGGCTCGGAAAAAATCATATTCCTTATAAAAGATATTTCTGTTTCCATCAAAAAGTTATGCTGTACATAGATCTGCATAAATCAATTTGCCATGTCACCATTTGACATAATTGTCTTCTCTCATTTCTGGAGGCTACTGCATTTGGTTGATTATCTTGCACAATGATTAATCATTGATGTATTATGAGATGATAACTTCAAGGTATGGCCTCACAAGGAGACACAATGCTCGTGCATCCGATATTAGTATTAAATTAGTACACTAACCAAGCTCAGAAAAAGAATAAAGAAACCTTGGGTGTCACTAGGAAATTGAGGACTGATAAAAAACACATGCATCTGACAAAGCAGACAGACTTGACAAATGAGCTTGTCCAGCTTAGAGAGATTAATCTATCATGTATCCTTGATGTTTAGCTTCAAACTGTGGCCTAACAAGCAGACAGAACAAAAAGCTTGTGCATGTTTAATTACCGTTAAATTAGAACAATAATCAATCTCACAAAGATGGAACCTAACCTGCTTAACACTCATTAAAGAAATTAGTAACTGTAATCTAATGCATGCATGTGGAACTCAGTAGTATTTAAGAATGAGAAATGATTCGTCCTGCTATGAGAAGAGGTTACCAGATCCAAATTGCAGACTTCACATGTCGTCTTCAGCTTATCTGTAAATATTCCAGTTGCCTCCATTCTGCTAGAGGATACTTGATCTATAAGTAGAGGAAGTTCCAGGCTCCACAGTCCACACATCTTCCCATCAAATTCTCAGGTTCTCTGCTTTCCAACATCACATAGTAATGGCTGCAAGTCAGCCTTTCCATGTTCGATCCATCAGTCTACCATCTAGAGATCACCCCTCCATGCTCAAAATGGAGGAAGACCTGAGAAAGCTCAGGTCTTTTATGGCTCAATCCTCTTTAACATCACTTATGATAGTGGATGGGCTGAAGGGGCTTGGAGGTTTGTATGAGTGCATTGACGAGGTTCTTCACTTGCCTAGCAGCAACCAGCACTTCTCCAGTCAACAACAGAAGGAATGGATGGAAGTAGAGTTGGATGGCTCTATCAGGCTGTTGGAATTGCTTGGAACCCTGAAAGATTGCATGCAAGAAATAAAATGCCAAATTAGGGACCAGGAGATGGCCCTTAGAAGACAAGGAGAAGCAGTGGTGAAGCATGAGTTACACACTCACATCCTTTCTGATAAGAAATTGAGGAAGAATATTCAAAATTGCTCCAGATCACTGAAGCATATGAATGGCAAAGATGCCTTGAGCTGCACTGAAGATAAAGAATTTGATTCCGGGAAGATGATCGAAAGTTTGAAGGAAGCAAGGGTTCTTGCCATTCATCTTCTTCAGTCTGTCTCTGATTTCTTGTCCATGCCAAGGCCAAAGAGAAAAGCAAGCAGATGGCCTCTTATCTCAAAAGCATTGCACAAGAGGAAAGTAACATGCAAGGGTGAGCATGAGGATGCCGAAACTAATGATGAGTGTGTCCCGAAGATCAAATACCAATTGCAGACGTTTCAGAACAGCATCAACCGTCTAGAAGAAGGATTAGATTTCTTGTATAGAAGAATAATCCGAAATAGAGTAGCTGTTCTTAACTTCTTCAGTTTGTAATGGTTTATGAGGCACTTACTCTCATTAGCATCCAAATTTTAGAGGAATTGCTAATGTTTGTATCCTTAACAATTTTGTATACAATATATGTTACTGTTTGATTAAAGATCTCCTTCATTTGCTTTTTTCCAAGTGTTTCCTTGTGTTTTCGAAATGGCAAAACCTCTCTATGTCAAGATTGGAAATCCTACCTAGGAATGAGAAGTTGTCCATAAATTTAGCATATAGCAATGGAGCATAGGAATTTAAGAGCCAAAAGTTAATCAAATGATTTGTTGGAACTCTATCAAACATTTATAATCTGTTATTATGTGATAAGTAACATATGATAGCTATAAGATGGATGCCAATGACAAAAGTTAACAAGGATTCATCTTAAAAGAATCTCATATAAGTGAAAATTTTCTAACAGGATATAATGGAAAAAGAAAATCTATTTCCAATAAACCTCAATTTTTTTAGATGTCTAAGTAAATATCAATACAATCCATCTAAACAAGATCGCTGGGATTGAAATCCTGTGTAAAAATGATAAGAAAGCAATTGTAGCTTCATAGATATTAGCTCGATTCAGATCTTACTTAGGATGCGGATCATTTAGGTTAGTTTGGGTCATAAAACCAAAGCTCTTGATCACAATCTTGACTACCAGGGTAAAGGCTAATACACTAATCATAGCAAATCAGATAGTTTAAAAATACTTATCAAAATTATCTAACAAAAGATGATGCAACAAAATATCATCATAAAAAAGTAAGCCCATCATATCCAGAAAAAGAGAAGCGTGACTATATGCACCTTAGACTGTTAAATATGATTAGCGATCTTATATGTGGAGGATGATAAAACTTAGAGAGCATCAGGGTGCCTGTTCAAAGAACTAACTCAAAACATAGTCCACCCCATCATTAGATGATAAGGAACCCATGAAACTTCTTACCTTTGTTGTAAAGTTTTTGGAGGCTTGCTGTCAGTATAATTTGATTATTTTTTTGCATAATCCATATAAATTAGTTCATTTGAAGAATTTAAATTACTGTAAAAGGACACTCATATTCCTACGAAAGATACTTTCTGTTTCCAATAAAAGAATTTGCTGTGCAAAGATTTATATATACAGATTTGCCATGATTAATTGTCTTCTCTCCCTTCTGGGAGCTATTGCATCTTGGGATTGTCTTTTACACGATTAACCATTGGCATATTATTGATGGTAGTTTCAAGGTATGGCCTGACAGGCAGACATAATCACTCGTGTATCCTATTTTAGTATAAACTTAGTACATCAATCAAAGCTTAGAACAAGAATAGCTCACGACCATTGGAATCCATCCAGCTTAAAGACATAATCTATCCTGCCTGCAAATATGCTTGTGACAAGGAAATTGAGGACTGCTTCAAAGAAATGCATCTGGAACTAATTAGTCACTAAGAGATGAGATTCTCCAGCTTAGACAGATTAATCTATTATGTATCTAACATTGTCTACGTCCAGGCTGGAATAATGTGTATAATAAACATTCAAGAAGATATTAACTGTGATCTAATGCATGCACGTGGAACTCAGTAGCAATTAAGAAACAAGAAATGATTCGTCCTGCTAAGAGAAAAGGTTACCAGATCCAAATTGTAGGCTTCAGTTGTCATATTGAGCTTATCTGTAAAGATGCTGGTTGCCTCCATTCAGCTTCAGTATACTTGATCTATAAGAGGAAATTCCAGGCACCAAATTCCACACATCTCCCAAAAAAGAAATTTTTCTCAGGTTCTCTATTTTCCAACATCACCTAGTAATAATGGCTGCAAGTCAGCCTTCCCATGTCCGATCCATCAGCATACCATCCAGAGATCACCCTTCCCTGCTCAAAACGGAGAAAGAGCTGAGGAAGCTCAAGTCTTTTATAGCTCAATCCTCTTTAACATCCCATATGATCTTGGATGGGCTAAAGGAGCTTGGAAGTTTGTAAGAGTGCATCGATGAGCTTCTTCATGTGCCTAGCAACAACCACCACTGCTCAGATAACCAACAGAAGAAATGGATGGAAGTAGAGTTGGATGGTTCTCTCTGGCTATTAGACTTGCTTGCCGCCCTGAGAGATAGCATCCAACAAATAAAAGAGCATATTAGGGGCCACGAAATGGCCCTTAGAAGACGAGGAGAAGAAGTGACTAAGATAGACATGCACACTAACATCCTTCCTGACAAAAAGTTGTGGAAGAATATTCAAAGTTGCTTTAGAGCACTGAACCATATTGATGATAAAGATACCTTCAGCTTCAGCTACATCGGAGATGAGGAATTTGATTCTTTGAAGGTGTTCAAAATTTTGAAGGAAGCGAGAGAGCTCACCGTTTCTCTTCTTCAGTCAGTCTTTAACTTCTCATCCATGCCGAGGCCAAAGACAAAAGTCAGCAGATGGTCACTTATTTCAAACGCATTGCACAAGAGGAAAGTAGCATGCAAGGATGATAGCGAAGATGTTGAAGCTAATGATGGAGGTGTGCCGAAGATTCAATTAAAATTGCAGATGTTTCAGAACAACATTGAACATATTGAAGAAGGATTATATTTCTTGTATAGAAGAATAATCCGAAACAGAGTTGCAGTTCTTAACTTCTTCAGTTTGTAATGGCTTATTGGCCACTTACCCTTATTAGCATTCAAGTTTTAGAGGAATTGCTAATATTTGTACCTTCTACCAATTTTGTATGCTATATATATAAGTGTTTGATCAACAATCTCTTCTCTTCTAATTTTTCCAAGTCTTGCAAATTTTCCTATTTTCCTGTGCTTTAGAAATGGTAAAATCCAATGTTCACAAATCGAGATCTTACCTAGGAACAAAAAAAGGCCCACATGTTCAGATAGTAGGGATGAAGCATAGAATTGTTAGAACCTAAAACAAAAATTAAAATAGCTTTTGGGTTTCTATTAGACATTTAATTTATCATATACAACCTTCAATATATATTATTAAATCAAGTTGTAATTTGTAGGCTTTCCATCATCAATAGAAACCTAGAAGTGGAAAGTAGAATCCATTGAAAGTTTCATCTATTGTTGAGACTACACCATGCTGGAAGCGACTCACTTTTATTCTCATCTCATTGGGATTAGATACATAGATGGGAAATCTCTATAGACAGTAGTAGTTCAATAAACTCTCCAAGTATAGGATAATTGAGTTAGTCCTATTATGCCGATGCCACTCCAAGTCATAATCGAGTGGATTCACATCCTAAACCTCTCCTGGTTCTGTGCTACTTTCCCTTTTTTGGCTTTTACTTTCAACAGAATGTGCTTTATTTTGTAAGCCCAGTTAATTGATTTCTTGCCCGGAGATAAGAGGGCAAGTTATCATGTATCGGAGACTTAAACAGAATGTCCTACAACGCTAGTAGTTCGTTCTGCACAACATGCCCACATTTAGGGACTTGAGGCCGGAGACTTAAAATCAAGATCAAATATATTTTGTTAAACAGAATTCTGTTCAAATAGAGCCATACCCAATTCTTGCTTTGGCCATACTGAGATAATAATGCTCCCACAATGTCTGTGATTTCATCTTTTGATTTTCTTTGACATGATTAATCATTTGATGTATTATTGATGCTAGCTTTCTCTTTCTACCTCTCTGGAGATCTGGTGCAGCTCAGAACTAAAACAACTCACAAACATTGGAATCCACTCTGCATAAAGATTTAATCTATCCAACCCACAACCATGCATCTGATAAGAAAATTGAGGACTGATTCAAGCACATGCATCAGAAACTAAATAGAATTAAGAGGCCAGAAATGAGCTTGTCCAGCTCAGATATTAATCTATGATGTATATTGATCTTCAGCTAGAAATTGTGACCCAACAAGTAGACAGAATCTAAAAACTCGTGTATGTTATATTAGCATTAAAGAGCACAATAATCATCCTCACAAATGTTGGAACCTAACTTGCTTAGCATTGTTGTAATCTAATGCTCAGGACATAATCATGTGTAAAAATTAAAAAAGATAATAACTGTAATCTAATGCATGCATGTGGAACTCAGCTGTATTTAAGAAATGAAAAATGATTCGTCCTGCTATGAGAAGAGGTTACCAGATACAAATTGCATTGCATATTTCACATGTTATCTTCAGGTTATCTGTAAATATTCCAGTTGTCTCCATCGTGTTGCAGGATACTTGATCTATAAGTAGAGGAAGCTCCAGGCTCCACAAGTCACACATTTTCCCATCAAATTCTCTTTGGTTCTCTGCTTTCCAACATCATATAGTAATGGCTGCAAGTCAGCCTTTCCATGTACGATCCATCAGTCTACCATCTAGAGATCACCCCTCCATGCTCAAAACGGAGGAAGAACTGAAAAAGTTCAGGTCTTTTTTGGCTCAATCCTCTTTAACATCACATACAATAGTGGATGGGCTGAAGGGGCTTGGAGGTTTGTATGAGTGTATTGACGAGGTTCTTCACTTGCCTAGCAGCAACCAGCACTTCTCCAGTCAACAACAGAAGGAATGGATGGAAGTAGAGTTGGATGGCTCTATCAGGCTGCTGGAATTGCTTGGAACCCTGAAAGATTGCACGCAAGAAATAAAATGCCAAATTAGGGACCAGGAGATGGCCCTTAGAAGACAAGGAGAAGCAGTGGCGAAGCATGAGATACACACTCACATCCTTTCTGATAAGAAATTGAGGAAGAATATTCAAAATTACTTCAGATCACTGAAGCATATGAATGGCAAAGACGCCTTGAGTTGCACTGAAGATAAGGAATATGATTCCGGGAAGGTGATCAAGAGTTTGAAGGAAGCAAGGGTTCTTGCCATTCATCTTCTTCAGTCTGTCTCTGATTTCTTGTCCATGCCAAGGCCAAAGAGAAACGCAAGCAGATGGCCTCTTATCTCAAAGGCATTGCACAAGAGGAAAGTAACATGCAAGGGTGAGCATGAGGATGCCGAAACTAATGATGAGTGTGTCCCGAAGATCAAAGACCAATTGCAGACGTTTCAGAACAGCATTAACCATCTAGAAGAAGGATTAGATTTCTTGTATAGAAGACTAATCCGAAATAGAGTAGCTGTTCTTAACTTCTTCAGTTTGTAATGGTTTATGAGGCACTTACTCTCATTAGCATCCAAATTTTAGAGGAATTGCTAATGTTTGTATCCTTAACAATTTTGTATACAATATATGTTATACCGTTTGATTAAAGATCTCCTTCATTTGCATTTTTCCAAGTGTTTCCTTGTGTTTTCGAAATGGCAAAACCTCTCTATGTCAAGATGGAGATCCTACCTAGGAATGAGAAGTTGTCCATAAATTTAAAATATAGCAATGGAGGGTAGGAATTTAAGAGCCAAAAGTTAATCAAAATATTTGTTGGAACTCTATTAAACATTTATAATTTGTCATTATGTAATAAGTAACATATGATAGCTATAAGATGGATGCCAATGACAAAGCAAGGATTCATCATAAAAGAATCTCATGTAAGTGAAATTGTTCTTAAAGAATATAATGGAAAAAGATAATCCATTTCAAATAAACCTCAATTTTTTTAAATGTCTAAGTAAATATCAATACAATTCATCTAAAAATAGATCGCTGGGATTGAAATCCTGTGTAAAAAAATAAGAAAGCAATTGTAGCTTCGAAGATCTTAGCTCGATTCAGATCTTGCTTAGGATGCGGATCATTTAGGTTAGTTTGGGTCATAAAATTCAAGCTCTTGATCACAATCTTGACTACCAGGGTAAAGGAAAATACATTAATCATAGCAAATCAGATAGTTTAAAAATATTTATCAAAATTATCTAACAAAAGATGATGCAAACAAATATCACCATATAAAATTAAGTCCATCATATCAAGCAAAAGAGAAGAGCGACAATATGCACCTTATACTGTTAATATATACAAATTTGCCATGATTAATTGTCATCTCTCCCTTGTGGGAGCACTTGCATCTTGGGATGGTCTTTTACATGATTAATCATTGGCGTATTATTGATGCCAGTTTCATGGTATGGCTTGACAGGCAGACATAATCACTCGTGTATCCTATTTTAGTATAAACATAGTACATCAATCAAAGCTTAGAACTACAACAGCTCGCGACCATTGGAATCCATCCAGCTTAAAGACATAACCTATGCTGTCTGCAAATATGCTTGTGACAAGGAAATTGAGGACTGGTTCAAAGACATACATCTGGAACTAATTAGTCACTAAGAGATGAGATTCTCCAGCTGAGACAGATTAATCTATTATGTATCTAACATTGTCTATATCCAGGCTGGGATCATGTGTATAATAAACATTCAAGAAGATATTAACTGTGATCTAATGCATGCACGTGTAACTCAGTAGCAATTAAGAAACAAGAAATGATTCGTCCTGCTAAGAGAAAAGGTTACCAGATCCAAATTGTAGGCTTCAGTTGTCATATTGAGCTTATCTGTAAAGATGCTGGTTGCCTCCATTCAGCTTCAGTACACTTGATCTATAAGAGGAAATTCCAGGCTCCAAATTCCACACATCTCCCGTAAAATTTTCTCAGGTTCTCTATTTTCCAACATCACCTAGTAATAATGGCTGCAAGTCAGCCTTCCCATGTCCGATCCATCAGCCTACCATCCAAAGATCACCCTTCCCGGCTCAAAACGGAGAAGGAGCTGAGGAAGCTCAAGTCTTTTATAGCTCAATCCTCTTTAACATCCCATATGATATTGGATGGGCTAAAGGTGCTTGGAAGTTTGTATGAGTGCATCAATGAGCTTCTTCATTTGCCTAGCAGCAACCAGCACTGCTCAGATAACCAACAGAAGAAATGGATGGAGGCTGTAAGACTTGCTTGCCGCCCTGAGAGATAGCATCCAACAAATAAAAGAGCATATTAGGGGCCACGAAATGGCCCTTAGAAGACAAGGAGAAGAAGTGACTAAGATAGACATGCACACTAACATCCTTCCTGATAAAAAGTTGCGGAAGAATATTCAAAGTTGCTTTAGAGCACTGAACCATATGGATGATAAAGCTGCTTTGAGCTACATTGGAGATGAGGAATTTGATTCTTTGAAGGTGTTCAAAATTTTGAAGGAAGCAAGAGAGCTCACCGTTTCTCTTCTTCAGTCCATCTTTAACTTCTCATCCATGCCGAGGCCAAAGACAAAAGCCAACAGATGGTCTCTTATTTCAAATGCATTGCATAAGAGGAAAATAGCATGCAAGGATGAGAGTGAGGATGTTGAAGCTAATGATGGAGGTGTGCCGAAGATTCAATTCCAATTGCAGATGTTTCAGAACAGCATTGAACATAGTGAAGAAGGATTAGATTTCTTGTATAGAAGAATAATCCGAAACAGAGTTGCAGTTCTTAACTTCTTCAGTTTGTAATGGCTTATTGGCCACTTACCCTCATTAGCATTCAAGTTTTAGAGGAACTGCTAATGTTTGTACCTTCTACCAATTTTGTATACTATATATATACTAGTTAACAATCTCCTCTCTTGTAATTTTTCCAAGTCTTGCATATTTTCCTTATTTTCCTGTGCTTTAGAAATGGTAAAATCCAATGTTCCCAAATCAAGATCCTACCTAGGAACTAGAAAAAAAAGGCCCACACATTCAGATCATAGGGATGAAGTATAGAATTGTTAGAACCTAAAACAAAAATTAAAATAGCTTTTGGGTTTCTATTAGACATTTAATTTATCATATACAACCTTCAATATAAACCAAGTTGTAATTTGTAGGCTTTCCAACATCAATAGAAACCTACAAGTGGAAAGCAGAATCCATTGAAAGTTTCATCTACTGTAGAGACTACATGATGATGATGCAAGCGACTCACTTCTATCCTCATCTCGTTGGGATTAGATGCATAGCTGGGAAATCTCTATATATAATAGTAGTTCAACAAACTCTCCAACTAGTATAGGATAATTGAGTTAGCCCACTTAAGCTGATGCCACTCCATTTCATACTTGAGTGGATTGGCCTCCTGAACCTCTCCTTGTTCTCTGCAACTTTCCAATTTTTGGCTTTGACTTTCAACAGAATGTGCTTTATTTTGTAAGGCGTATTCGTGTTCCTTTGCAAGGCATTCAAGAATCCCTTGAGCCTTACTTAGGAGAAAGTCTATAAGGGTCTGTAAAAACCTTTGAAGTTTGAAATAAGAAGAGTCTGCATCTTTTAAATAAGTTCTTATTTCTTTTATTTCTTGCTAACCCTCCTCCCCCTTTTTATTTTGGTATCAGAGCTAAGGCAGTCTTTTCATGAACTATTATTGTTAAAATGTTGGTATTATGCAAACTAAGCTAATAAAAGAACAAATCTTACCTTGGCAATACAGGCAATCGGCCTTATAAGTCCAAGCAAACACTTGTGTGAGTCTAGCTTGTGTAAGTTTCAGGATAAGTAACTATCCTTAAACCTAGTGTTTATGAGCAATTTTGTTATAACCAAAAACACCTTACCATACCGGGAAGCAATCCAAGCAACCAATCCCATCATATCACCAACAGTAGGTTTTGCTAAACCCAGTGATTATCAAGAAGCTAATTCTTCATTCTCTGCAATTATCAAACAAAATAATACACAGCTCTAACGGTTGGCCCAAGTTTCTGAAAATTTACGCGAAATCCAAACAAACCTTAATTCTATCCTAGAAAGGCTCAAGCAGAAGAATTCCCCAACCATACTTGACGACCTAATTCACAAGCTTCAAAACCTATCCTTGGGACATACCGAAAAACCTAAGGAAACTGTAGGGAAACTATGAGTCTTCCAAGATCCGTATAAACTTCTTAAACAAGAACAAGCAAAGCTCAAAAAGTGATCACGAATAGAAGACAAACAAAGCAACCCACTACAACTGCCCCAATGTTTAAAGATCAAATACGAGAATACAGACAAAATCAAAGGAGGCTACACAATGCTCAAAGAAGAGCACAACGAATTGGAAAAAGACTTGTTGAAAGGACGGCACAAGTACATACTATTGAACAACAATTAGACCCTCAAGCAGAGCTTCAAGCTTCTATGACTGAACGAGCTTCTATAGTTCCTGCTGAAATCCTATACCACTCACGAAGAGATGATGAGCATCATCGGGTCTACATTCACAGATCAGAAGAACCATTCCTGGTTATTAATTCTAATCAAGTCGATAGAAATTTTATCCAGGAGGAAAGTTTCCATCAACTGCAACGCGGCAGAATGCAATATATACATATTGGGATACTCCAAGTTCGAATTCAAACTATACACAAATAGGAAGAAGGTGTGCTGGCACTTGTTATCTTTCGAGATAACAGATGGATTGGAGACCAAGCTATTCTTGCTACCATGGAAATTAATTTCACCAGAGGAAGTCAAATGGACTATGTTATTCCTAACATTATGATGACCATTAATGACTTTTATAGAAACATACAACTGTCTATTTTGACAAGGGGCTATGATCAGTGGCGACATGGTGAAGCCAACCTGCTAATAACACGAGGAATGGTCGGAAGACTATCCAACACCCCCAACATTGGGTTTGCATATGAAATACAAAGTGTTGTTGATTATCTAACAAGTCATGGGGTACGTGCTTTACCTGGAAGGCGATATCCAACCACACCACTACAAGGGCTGGACTAGGTAATACAACCTACCTAAATATGCATACCATTGCAACCCACAAAGGTAAATAGTCATAATCTTATGGATGGAAGAATATCTGTTAACTTCTCTAACTACACTGCAGCAGGGGATTGCCCTATACAAGAAGAAGAGGAAAGCGAACTCATAGAAAAGTACCCAGGCATTGATATTTGCCTTGGATATGAAGATGACTACAACCAAATTCAGGCCTCATCAGATAAAGAAGAATATCTTTATATTTTAGTTCATTGTCTAACTAACTCTGCAGTAATGCTGGAACAAAAATCCTCGAGAGCAGCTGGATTTGATTTAGCGGTGGACAAAACTACTATCATAGAGCCCAGAGGGCGAGCCTTGATTTCAACTGGGCTTAGCCTGGAAATTCCCTGGGGAACATATGGCCGCATAGCAACTCGTTCTAACGCAGCCTAGAATCTTGGCCTTAATGTAGGGGTCGGTGTTATTGATTCAGACTACAGAGAAGAAATTAAATTATGATATTTAATCATTCTGACCAACAAGTGATTATTACTCAAGGAATGGCGATGGCACAAATAATTTTTGAAAAAATAATTCTTCCTGATGTTTATGAAGTTCCAAGATTAACAGCAACCGCAAGGGGTGAAGATAGATTTGGCTCAACCGATGCATCCACTAGTAATTTCGTACCCTATACAACAAGGCATAAACCAAACTGGGATATATTCTTGCCAAAGGAAAAACATACAATATCTATGTTCATTGAAGAAGAATCCCATTCTCTGAAGGAACCATCGGAAAACCTTGCAGGGACTACAAACCCATAGGCCTTTGTACCCCGATCCAAGGAACTTTCTATGGACTCCGCAGATGATGAGGATGATTTTTCTTATATTTAGTATTTGGCAAGCCTTTCTAATTCCAAGGAACCTGTTTGGGATATATATGATGATGATATCTCCGAAGACTAGGTAAATCTTTTCTCTAGTAAACAACATGAATTCATCTCCCCTGCCCCATAACAATTAATCGTAGCAAGACATGAGATGGAATATCCCATGCTTCGGCAACTATTAGCCACAGAGCTACCAGAACCCGTGGAACAATAAATCTATTCCACAAGTACAGTTATCTCACCTTATCAGCCTCCACAAGATAATACTATGGGACTACCAGGTTATCCACTAGCCATAAGAGAACCTGGAACATCCCAACCTGTTCAACCTACATTTCATCATGAACATACTAAATTAAAGGGCGGATCTAATAATGAAATATGGAGCCTACCTTCAGCCCAGCAACAAGGAGGGGCCATTTTTGTGTTCCATGACGTTTTCTCTAGATGGGAGTCTATAACCCTCAACCATGTAGCAGCTCAGGGTTTTACCGATCCAAGTGAAAAAATTGAATACATGGAAAATCTCCTAGAAGAAATAGAAAAACTAGCTTGGATACAGTGGAGAATGACATACCCCACTGAATATGAGGCACTTACAGAAGAGGAACTCAGAATATTATTTCTCAAATGAGAAGGGTATTTTCCTCAGAAGACCCCACACAAGGATCCACTGTTATACAAGATGAAGCGTATCGAAACTTGGAAAAATTATCATGTGATAACGTCAAAAACATTGTACAATACATGAACGATTATATGCGACTTGCTTCCAAAACGGGAAGGCTTTACACCGGTCCAGAATTATCAGAAAAGTTTTGGTTTAAAATGCTTGGAGATCTTGGTACCAGAATTAAAACAGCCTTTGAAGAAAAATATACAGGCCTGACAATTGGCGTCATCCCAAGAGTACTATTTGCTTATAAGTTCTTAGAACAAGAATGCAAAGACGCCGCATTCAAGAGATCTCTGAAAGCCTTATCTTTCTAGAGTCAAATACCCATACCAGGGTATTATACAAGGATCAAAGAAATATGGCCTTCGGATAAGCAAAACATATAAAAGAAAACCACACGACACTCATGCACGCATTGAAAAGAGGAAGCATTTGCTTAAAAACAAAAAATGTAAATGTTATCTTTGCGGCCAGGAAGAGCACTTTGCTAGAGAATGCCCTAATGATAAAAGAAGCTCCAAGCGTGTAGCCATGTTTGAACAGTTGGATATTCCTGAAGATTGTAACATATTATCTGTTCAAGAAGGGGAAGATCAAAGTGATGCAATATTTAGCATTTCAGAAGGAGAGGAAGACACTGGTGATCTCCAAAGGTCAATACAAACTCTAACCCTCTTTGAAAATATTTTTATGCTAGGGCAAATTAATGGGGGATATCGTCCCCAAATAAAGGTCTCAGATGAACAGTACCAGTGCCAGCATGAATGGCACGCTAATGGTGATACTTTCCTGTTGGTGCAATATCCCTTAGGTCAAGGTTGACTGGTTTGACCAAGCTTGAGTCTTGGTCATAGTTTCGATGTTTGACAATACATGTAGACACATGGACAATGCAGGTGCAGTTGTTCATATGGGGAGATTCTGATCAGGATCAGTGTGAATGAAGAAGAGTCAAGTAGGTATACCTGACTGGATGGAAATCCTGGTGAGTGAAGCCAGGTGAAAGTCCTAGTGAGTGAAGCTAGGCAGATGGAAATCCTGGTGAGTGAAGCTAGGCAGTATGAAAATCCTGGTGAGTGAAGCTAGGCAGTATGAAAATCCTGGTGAGTGAAGCCAGGTGAAAGACCTAGTGAGTGAAGCTAGGCAGATTGAAAACCCTAGTGAGTGAAGCTAGGTGAAAGTCCAAGTAGGTCAAGAGAGTGACCGGATACTTGGCATGAAAGAAAAGTCCAAGTGGGTCAAAGGGATTGACCGGACACTTGGTGAGGGAGTCCTAGCAGGTCAAGGGAGTGACTAGATGCTAGGCATGACGTACCAACAGGTTAAGTTTGACCGGATGTTGGTTTGAGAGGTTTGGGACTTGGTTTTGGGCAAAAACCAAGCTCTGGATCGATCGATGGATTGATCCGGCACCTTCCAATCAGAAAGCTCGGATCGATCGGTGGATCGATTGAGGTCCCAATCGATCGATGGATCGATTCAGACGCGATCCGTGGATCGATTCGTGGATCGATCCAGCGAGCTTCAGAAACTCGGATCGATCCGTGGATCGATCCAAAGCCTCCCGATCGATTGGGAATAATCGAATCGATTGGGATCCACCGTTGCGTCGTATTTGAGTCGCAGGCGAGCGTTGTCTTCATTTCAGATCTTCACCAGCTCCTCCACAACTCTTCTCAAGCTCGAGAACGCCAGTTCTTGAAGGTTCTTGGAGGCTCTTCCAAGTCAAGAGGCGGATCAAAGCAAGAAGAAGAAACTAGGGTTAGGGTTTGTGCACTCATTGTAAGCTTGTAAGCTTGTATTTCTTTACTACCCTTTCTTCTTCTTGTATTGAGTCTTGTAGGGCTTCTCCGCCCTTGGTAGTTACCATAAAGGAGAGTTTCATTAGTGGAGGGTGCGTGCGTTGTGTGGATCCTTGGATTAGTCACCTCCCTTGGAGGTAGATACCAAGTAAAATCCAAGTGTTAGCATGTTTGTATTTGTTTCTTAACGCCGAGCAACGAGCACGCGAAGAGCTATTCACCCCCCCCCCCCCCTTTAGCTACTTTTCGGTCCTAACAAGTGGTATCAGAGCGAGGCCGCTCTTCACCGGAATCATCGCCGGAAGGGTCAAGCATAACAAGAAGAGCTAGAGGGTGAAGAAGTTGAAGCAAAATTGTCAAAGTCAAAGAAATTCAAAAGCTCAACTTCTACAATGGAATTCCGAGATGGGCTCGGATTCGACACGAGGGTGGCTCCACCATACACTTCCACGAGCTTCGATTCTTGGAAATCAAGAATCGAAAACTTTCTTATGATGGAGATAGAGCAATGGTTTGCTCTAATGGAAGGATTTGAAACTCCAACAAACTCCAAGGGCAAGCTTCTCAAGAAAAGCAAATGGAGCTCGGAGCAAGTCCAAAGGTGCGAGGCCAATGACAAAGTGACCAAGCTTTTGGTAAATTTATTGCCAAGCACCATCCTTTGCAAAATTGGAGAATTTGAAGATGCAAAGGATTTATGGAGCAAATTGGCCAAGCTTCATGAAGAGATCCCCTCCACTGTACAAGAGCAAGAAGTATCCAGAGAGGGTGACTCTTTGGAGCAAGACCAAGAGGAGGACTCCGAGGTTGAGAGATGCTCAACCTCCGAAGAAGAAGTCCAAGAAGAAGCTTCATCCTCAAGGGAATGCATCGAAGGGAACAAGGAGGGAGCATACTCCTTGTTTCATATTCAAGATGATGAAGCCTCCACCTCTAGGATTGAGGGGGAGCAACTCTTGGTGACACCGGATCAAGAAGAAGGAGAATCCTCCACATCTGGGTCAAGAGAAGAAGAGGATGAAGAAGCTTCCACCTCCACAAGTCAAGATGAATCAATTGGAGGGAAATCGATTTCGGATCAAGAGGAAGCCTCTACATTCATATCAAATGGAGGAAAAGATGTCACCCTTACAAGCAAAGGTATAAATATTTCAATTAATAATAAAAATCATATTATATGCTTTGAATGTAGGGAACATGGGCACTACAAGAGCAAGTGCCCCAAATTGGCCAAGAAAAAGGGCCAAATGGCACAAAAGGCAAGGAGAAGCTCAAGGAGACCATCCCTGGAACAAAAAGGAGCAAGGAGCGCATTGTGTGCTTCCTGTGCAACCAAAAGGGGCATTACCGAAGTCAATGCCCCAAGGGGAAGAAGATGGTCAAGGCTCAAGGAGGCATTAGTCAAGGGGAAGCCTCCAAGGTAAAGAAGAAGGTAACATTTATTGAGCCTACCCCTTTACATTATGGTAAAAAGCATGATAGTTCAAATTTTTATCATTTTAATGCAATTTACCATAAGAATAGAAAGCATGAGGGCTTTAAGGAAAAGCATGTGGCCCTACATGCCAAAACTACCCAACCTAAGGTTAGGAAGGTAGATAGACACTTGGGCGGGAACACTAAGGATAATAGATACATGCCCAAGAACAAAAATGCTCATGGACCAAAACCTAAGGATTTAATGATAGAAAATCAAGTCTTGAGGTCAAGACTTGATAAAATGGAAAAGACCCTAAAGAGGATGGAAAATATCCTACAAGGGCAAAATGAGAAATACCTAGGGCTAGGAAAATCAAAGCCATCCAATGGCCATAGAGGGTTGGGATACAAACCAAAGGCTAAGAAGGATGTGCCCTCGTACCATAGAGTTCCATATAGTTATGGAACAAACCCTAGGTCCAGTGGTCAAGCCAAGAATACTAGGGAAGTTATCCCTAAGAGTATTTTTGCGAAAAATGTGACTAAGACTTCTAAGAAGTCTAAGAAAGTCACTAACAAGGTCACAAGGGAGGCTATCCCTAGAGTTGACCTAGAAAATGTGACCAAGGCTTCTAAGAAGCCCAACAAGGTCATTAGGAAGGTATCTAGGGAAGTTATCCCTAGTGAGTACCTAGAGCATCCAAGGAGCACCAATAGGTGTTGGGTTCCTAGGAGCATCTTCTCTACCCCATAGATGGGTTAGAGAGTGTCAACTCTAAGAAGAAGGGTAGTTAACCTAACTTTGAAGAAATTGACACTCAAGGAGCATTTTCAAGGTTTTTGTTAACCTTTGAAAATGAAATGGAATTATCATTTACTCTTTGGAAGAGTAAAATGTGCCTAATGGTGGAAAAATTGATTTTATCTTAAATGGCATAAATTGAGAGAACCTAGAGAAATACCAAGTTGGGATTTTGGTATTCTCTTAGAAATTTAAGGCAATCCGGGCCTTGATTTACGTTTTTACTCTTGAGGAAAAATGGAATATGCCAACATTTGAGGATATGCTTAATTTTTAAGTGGCATAAACAAATCAAGAGATTAAAGAAATGTCAAGTTGGGTTTTGGCATTTTCTTAAGGAAATTGGACGATCTAGGGTTTATGCTTTTTGATTTAGCTAAGTGGTTAAGGATACTTAGATAGGTAATCTAGGTATATTTTATTTATGCTAAACCTTGCCATGATTGTTTGCCCATCATATGTCATGACATCATGTCTATTTTTGCATTCATGTTTTTATTATGAAAAATTCAAAAAAAAAAAAAAATACCATGTCATGACATTCATACATCATGTAGCTATAGTATATTTTCTTTTGAAAAATTATTTCCTTTTGATGTATGCCATAACATAATCATGCATTAAGTTTAATTCCTTGTAATTAAGGACAAATGGCATTTAACAACACTTATTAACAAGTGACATCCTAGGTGGATGTCTAATATCTCTAAAATGCCTAGATAGATATGCATGATCCCTAGAATAGGGCAAAACCAAAATCTCACATCTCACAAGGACGATAAGGTGACTTGTATGTGTTTTAGTGCACATTAAATACAAGTGAGATGTTAGGATGATGAACAAAACTCAAGATGTTGATTTAGTGCATTCGTTTGAGTTTTTAAGTTCATCAAAACACATAGTTATGTGTTTTCCCATCATTGGGAAAGCTAATGTACAAGTCATGTGCATTAAGCCCAAGGAACATGGTGGGATATTGGTTTTGAAAATGTTTTTAAAATGATTTTGGAAAACCTTGGTGAAGGCTATCTTTTGATAGTAATCACCATTGAATAGTTAGACACAAACTTGAAGAAAACACTAAAGTTTTTGTAAGTTTTCAAGTTTGTGTCAATCTTTGAAAATATGAAGTATTTTCATAGAAAACTATTTTTCCTTGATAGTATATGCCCTAAATAATGCCTACACGAAATTTCATGATTTTTGAATTTTTGTAGAATTTTCTAGGGGTTTCTGAAGTTGGCTGATTTTGAAATTCAGCTACTATCAGAGCTCCGATCGATCCATGGATCGATTGGAGTGCCTGAATCGATCCGTGGATCGATTCAGAAGGCAAGTCTCCCGCGAGCAGAAGCTCGCTGGATCGATCAGCCGATCGATCCAGGAAGTCTGAATCGATCAGTGGATCGATTCAGAAAGGTTCAATCGATTGGAACCCAACTCCAATCGATCCAAGTTGCTGATTTTGGCTGGGAAAGCCTGATTTCAGCATCTTTAAACCTAATTTAGTCTAGATAACCTTTCCAAACCCCTAAAAATACATGTGTATACATAAAAAGGGTGTTTTCATGTGAAAACAAGGATGGATTGGTTAAGGAAGGCTAAGTTGAAGTTTAGGTTGAGGTTTGTTTCAGATTTTGAATATTTGAACCTCAAAACTTCTACAATAGGGTTTCCTAAAGTTTTAGGGAATCCAGGTCATTGTTGGTGCAATGACAGAAATTACCACCATGTTTTTAGGGGGAGGGACTCTTTAAAGGCATGAAAATTATTTTTCATAAACCTTGGAAGGTGGTTAACCTTCCGTTAAGTGGATAATGCTCAAGGATGGGCATTTGTCTACATTGAGGAAGAATGTAGGGTTAAGGATAAATGAAGGGTATGGGACCTTCATTTGGGTCATTAGACCATGTTAATGCTCCAGAGCAAGCATTATTTGAAAATGAAGGGAATGGGTCCTTCATTATCGTGTTGGTCACAACGAGTGAAGTTGTGAACAATGATGAGCAACTCTTCAGGGGGAGAGTTTTCAACAATGGGGCATTTGTTGAAGAGTGCCCAAATTGAGGCATGGGTTGATGTGTGCTCAAAGATGGGTTGATGTATGCCAATAGGGGGAGAATGTGTGGTTTAAGTTAGACCTTCATTACCTATGGGGGAGGTCATAGGGGGAGAATGAAGGGAACCAACATTCATACCTTGGCATGAATGGAGTTAAGGCTATGGGATTAGCTTAACTCAGAATGGTCCAAACTTAAAGGTATTGTCAAACATCAAAAAGGGGGAGATTGTTGGTGCAATATCCCTTAGGTCAAGGTTGACTGGTTTGACCAAGCTTGAGTCTTGGTCATAGTTTCGATGTTTGACAATACATGTAGACACATGGACAATGCAGGTGCAGTTGTTCATATGGGGAGATTCTGATCAGGGACTGATCAGTGTGAATGAAGAAGAGTCAAGTAGGTATACCTGACTGGATGGAAATCCTAGTAAGTGAAGCCAGGTGAAAGTCTTAGTGAGTAAAGCTAGGCAGATGGAAATCTTGGTGAGTGCAGGTGAAAGTCCTAGTGAGTGAAGCTAGGCAGTATGAAAATCCTGGTGAGTGAAGCCAGGTGAAAGACCTAGTGAGTGAAGCTAGGCAGATTGAAAACCCTAGTGAGTGAAGCTAGGTGAAAGTCCAAGTAGGTCAAGAGAGTGACCGGATACTTGGCATGAAAGAAAAGTCTAAGTGGGTCAAAGGGATTGACCGGACACTTGGTGAGGGAGTCCTAGCAGGTCAAGGGAGTGACTAGATGCTAGGCATGACGTACCAACAGGTTAAGTTTGACCGGATGTTGGTTTGGGAGGTTTGGGACTTGGTTTTGGGCAAAAACCAAGCTCTGGATCGATCAGTGGATCGATCCCCGCGAACAGAAGCCTCCGGATCGATCGGTGGATCGATCAGAGGTCCCAATCGATCGTGGATCGATTGGGACGCGGCTGCGATAAGCGCCGGATCGATCCGTGGATCGATCCAGCGTTTTCGATAAGCGCCGGATCGATCCGTGGATCGATCCAAAGCCTCCCGATCGATCGGGAATAATCGAATCGATTGGGATCCGACCGTTGCGTCGTATTTGAGTCGCAGCGTTGTCTTGGCATCACTTCATAGATTCAGATCTTCACCAGGCTCCTCCACAACTCTTCTCAAGCTCGAGAACGCGGTTCTTGAAGGTTCTTGGAGGCTCTTCCAAGTCGAGGCGGATCAAAGCAAGAAGAAGAAACTAGGGTTAGGGTTTGTGCACTCATTGTAAGCTTGTAAGCTTGTATTTCTTTACTACCCTTTCTTCTTCTTGTATTGAGTCTTGTAGGGCTTCTCCGCCCTTGGTAGTTACCATAAAGGAGAGTTTCATTAGTGGAGGGTGCGTGCGTTGTGTGGATCCTTGGATTAGTCACCTCCCTTGGAGGTGGATACCAAGTAAAATCCAAGTGTTAGCGTGTTTGTATTTGTTTCTTTGTATTTCCGCTGCGCATCCTTGAAGAAACAAGCAACGCCGAGCAACGAGCACGCGAAGAGCTATTCCCCCCCCCCCCCCCCCCCCTCTAGCTACTTTTCGGTCCTAACATTTCCCACCACAACCAACAAGATGTACCGGATGCAAGAGGGAATACACTGCCCCAAATGCCTAATAACCTCTTGCAACCTTTGTGG
Source organism: Zingiber officinale (assembly GCF_018446385.1). Lineage (NCBI taxonomy): Eukaryota > Viridiplantae > Streptophyta > Magnoliopsida > Zingiberales > Zingiberaceae > Zingiber > Zingiber officinale. The sequence continues at coordinate 150,196,075 of NC_055988.1, forward strand.
CCCATACTATTTCGGTAAATAGCTACCTGTAATACCTGCTACTTCTACACCATTTTTTCCTAACAAATTACTGCAGGAACAACAAAAGTATATCTCCTGGTGCGATGCCGAAATTAAAAGACTTCAGAAGAAGTCTCTTATTACAAAAATCTATACGAGCAACTCCTTTTAGAAGGTGAACTTCAAGCAGATTATGCAGAACTCCATAAGGAGGTAGTCTCAGAAGAGAAAACTGCTCATATGTTATATTCAGAAATGACAGAGGGTATTTCGGCAATTCATGAAGGCAAAGGGCCACGACTTGTTAAAAACATATTATATAATTTACAAGTTGAGATGGACATCCCAGGTATTCCTAAATTCTCTTTAAAAGCAATATTAGACACAAGCGCAACTACTTGCTGTGTCGACCAGCATTCAATTCCTAAAGAAGCATTGGAGGAGAATACCTTCTTAGTCCATTTTAATGGAATAATTCTCAGCAAACAGCCAAATTAAAGATGAGACAAGGCCAAATGACAATTGGTGATAACAATTTCCGCATTCCTTATACATATAGTTTTCCGATGGTCCTTGGAGATAAAATACAGATGATTATTGGTTGCAATTTCATCAGGGCAATGAACGGAGGGGTTATGATTGAAGGTAATGTTGTTACCTTTTATAAAAACTTAACTATCATCAACACCCTTCCCTCTGCAGATACTACAGCTGCTATAAAAGAGCTTGATTTAGAAGAGGATGAATATCTTCAGATTAAAGAAATAGTATCTTATACTACTGGCAAGTCCTCACAATCTTTCACAGAACAATTCGGTCCTCTATTAAAAGAGTTAAAGGAGCAAGGATTCATAGGGGAAAATCCCCTACAACATTGGTCAAAAAAAACAAAATTTTGTGTTATTTGGACATCAAAAACCCAGATTTTATAATAGAAGACAGGTCACTCAAGCATCTTACTCCCAACTAGAAAGCAGCGTTCTCACGACATATTGAAACATTATTAAAGTTATAAATTATTAGACCTAGCCACAGTCGTCACAGAACAACAACAATAATTATTAATTCTAGGACAACTATTGATCCAGACACTGGTCGAGAAGTAAAAGGAAAAGAGCGTATGGTCTTCAATTACAAGAGGCTTATTGATCTGACAAATAAAGACCAGTACAACTTACCAGGTATTAATACAATCCTACAAAAGGTCAGTACAAGTTCTATTTATTCCAAGTTTGACCTTAAAAGCGGATTTCATCAAGTTGCAATGCACCCGGAATCAATTGAATGGACAGCCTTTTAGGTGCCTGATGGTTTATTTGAATGGCTAGTAATGTCATTTGACCTCAAAAATGCACCAGCAATTTTTCAACCAAAAATGGACAATTGTTTTAGAGGCACTGAGGAGTTTATAGCAGTTTACATTGATGATATTTTTGTCTTCTCAAAAAATAGAGCTGAGCATGGGAAGCACTTGAAAATAATACTCAGTATCTGTCAACAGAATGGGCTAATTCTTAGTCCATCTAAAATGAAAATAGCAGTCCCTGAAATTGAATTTCTTAGAGCCGTACATGGAAATAGAAAGATAAAGCTTCAACATCATATTGTTACCAAGATAACGGAGTTCACGGAATTCCAGGATAAGGACCTAATGACGAAGAAAGGCATGCGATCATGGTTAGGTATTCTAAATTATGCTTGCAACTATATCCCTAACCTTAGCAGGTTTCTTGGGCCTCTATATACAAAAACCAGTCCCACTGGTGATAAACGAATGAATTTTCAAGACTAGTCATTAGTTAAAAGGACAAAAGAAACAGTCTGAAATCTTCTTGATCTGGAAGTCCCTCCTGAAAATTGTTTTATCATCCTTGAAACAGATGGGTGTGTAGAAGGATGGGGTGGCATATGCAAATGGAAAAGATGCAAATTTGACCCGAAGTCTTTAGAAAAGGTTTGTGCATATGCCAACGGCAAGTATTCACCCCTCAAATCTACAATAGACGCGAAAATACACGCGGTCATGAACACCCTCGAAGCCCTTAAGATTTATTATCTTGATAAACGAGAGCTGATTATCCGAACTGATTGTCAAGCAATTATAAGCTTTTTCGGAAAACTGCTTCCAATAAACCTTCCCGAATCCGGTGGTTAGCCTTCACCGACTACATAACCGACACCGACATCCCAATTCAATTCGAACATATTGACAGCAAGGACAATCAATTAGCTGATGCGCTATCACAGCTAATAACTTGTCTTGTCATTTCAGAATGGCCAGAGCAGATACTTGGCGGGCTGGAATTGATTCCCTTAGCAATGAAGGAAGTTCGTCAACAACCCAGCCAGGAAGCAGAGAAGGAAATTTTGAAGGTAATCAACAGCCTCTCCAGTTGGCTGAGCAGTACCAGAAGTTACTGCAAAGATAGTACCCCATATCCCTAGAAGAGGATTAAAGAATCTGGCAAGAGCGGCACAACATCCAACAATGGGCAGCCGTACAAGCCACTAATGCCCTCTAACAACTCTGAATACTACACTCCCTTAAGTTACGAGAATGCCAACAGCTGAGGCATCCCATCACAAGACAGGTGGACCACCAGCTAGAACTGACAGCAAGCCTACTCAGTGACGCAGTGCGTAGGATGAATAATTTCAAGGTCTGACCCAACAAAACCTTTATGCGCTAGAACCTTATCCTACTTTACTTTATGTCAAGCTGTGTTGTAAATAAAGGAATCTTATCCTACTTTATGTGCTGTAAAGTAAGCACTATGTATTATTAGGAACACCTCACGATATTCATTCTTATCGGATAAGGAAAGCATCTTGACGATGGGACCCTATGAGCACTCGAAGAGCTTTTCCTTCATCTATATAAGGCATATTCGTGTTCCTTTGCAAGGCATTCAAGAATCCCTTGAGCCTTACTTAGGAGAAGTTCTATAAGGGTCTATAAAAACCTTTGAAGTTTGAAATAAGAAGAGTCTACATCTTTTAAGTAAGTTATTATCTCTTTTATTTCTTACTTGCGGTTTCGATCCGCAACCAACCCTCCTCCCCCTTTTTATTTTGGTATCAGAGCGAGGTTAGTCTTTTCATGAACTATTATTGTTAAAATGTTGGTATTATGCAAACTAAGCTAACAAAAGAACAAGTCTTACCTTGGCAATACAGGCAATCGACCTTATAAGTCCAAGCAAACACTTGTGTGAGTCTAGCTTGGTGAGGAACTACCCTTTTTGACAATAGTAAGTTTCAGGATAAGTAACTATCCTTAAACCTAGTGTTTATGAGCAATTTTGTTATAACCAAAAACACCTTACCATACCGGGAAGCAATCCAAGCAACTAATCCCATCGAGTCACCGGCAGTAGGTTTTGCTAAACCTAGTGATTATCAAGGAGCTAATTCTTCATTCTCTACAATTATCAAACAAAATAATACACAACTCCAACTGTTGGCCCAAATTTTTGAAAATTTACGCGAAATCCAAACAGACCTTAATTCTATCCTAGAAAGGCTCAAGCAAAAGAATTCCCCAACCATACCTGACGACCTAATTCACAAGCTTCAAAACCTATCCTTGGGACAAACCGAAAAACCTAAGGAAACTGTAGGGAAACTCCGAGTCTTCCAAGATCCGTATAAACTTCTTAAACAAGAACAAGCAAAGCTCAAAAAGTGATGGCGGACAGAAGACAATAGAGCAACTCACTACAACTGCCCCAATGTTTGAAGATCAAATACGAGAATACAGACAAAACCAAAGAAGGCTACACAATGCTCGAAGAACAACACAACGAGTTGGAAGAAGACTTGCTGGAAGGACGACATCAGTACACACTATTGAACAACAATTAGACCCTCAAGTAGAGCTTCAAGCTTCTATGACTGAACGAGCTTCTATAGTTCCTGCTGAAATCCTATACCACTCACGAAGAGATGATGAGCATTATCGGGTCTACATTCACAGGTCAGACAAACCATTACTGGTTATTAATTCTAATCAAGTCGACAGAAATTTTATCCAGGAGGAAAGTTTCCATCAACTGCAACGTAGCAGAATGCAATATATACATATTGGGATACTCCAACGTTGGGTTTGCATATGAAATACAAGGTGTTGTAAATATTCTAGTTGTCTCCATCCTATTGCAAGATACTTGATCTATAAGTAGAGGATGTTCCGGGCTCCTCACTCGACACATTTTCCAATCAAATTTTCTCAGGTTCTCTGCTTTCCAACATCACATAGTTGTTAATATATGTGATTTAAGGATATTTTAGGCACTTGACATATATTGTGTTGTAGCCCTAAAATAAGTTATATTTTATGGTAGCAGGTGGTTTCTTGGTTTTTTTTTAAAGACATGGAGTGCAAGAGAGAATAATAGAGAGTGACAAGAAAAGAGTTTACAGAAAACTGGTTCTTGTAAGGAAATTCTCTTTGTAATCTTGGTTTTCAATATAGTGAAATTTGTAGCGGTGGTATGTGGATTGTTGTAATAAAAGAGTTTAAAGATTCATCTATTTCCAGTCGAATTACATATGTTTATATAGCCATACAACCCTAAGAATCAACTTATTAACAAAAGATAAAAAGACCTATCTACCCTTGCTTCTCACAACACTCCCCCTCAAGTTGAACATATATATCAAACATGTTCAACTTGCTAAGAGAGGAGTTGAACACAGCTTGGGGTATAGCTTTTGTAAACATATCAGCAAGTTGGTCCTCAGACTTAACATAAGGCAGACATAACTCTCCAGAATCAAGTCTCTCCCGAATAAAGTGACGATCAATCTCAATGTGTTTAGTCCGGTCATGTTGTACCGGATTGTTTGCAATATTGATTGCTGCCTTGTTGTCACAATACAGCCTGAGAGGTAATTCAGCCTTTAATCCCATGTCTATCAACAGAAAACTCAACCACAACATCTCTGCAAGACCATGTGCCATGGCTCGATATTCTGCTTCAGCACTGGACCGTGCACAAACATTTTGTTTCTTACTCCTCCACGTTACCAAGTTTCCTCCCAAAAAAGTGCAATAGCCAGAAGTGGATCTTCTATCATCTCGAGAACCAGCCCAGTCTGCATCAGAATAGCATTCCACCTTCAGATCACCACCTCCTTTAAACAGCAAGCCTTTTCCAGGACATGATTTCAAGTACCTTAAAATCCTATCAACGGCCTTCATGTGGATAGTTTTAGGAGCATGCATGTACTGGCTTACTACACTAACAGCATAGGTGATGTCAGGCCTAGTCATAGATAAATAGAGTAATTTTCCAACCAACCTTTGATATGTTCCCTTTTCCAGATTTGTAAGATCCTCCCCACTAGAACTAGTAAGATCATGATTTACTTTTATAGGAGTAGACGCTGGCCGAGAACCCAGCTTCCCTGTCTCCTTGAGTAAATCCAACACATACTTTCTCTGACATACATAGATTCCTTTTTTTGATCGAGCGACTTCAATGCCCAGGAAGTACCTCAATGATCCAAAATCTTTAATTTCAAATTCTGATGTTAGCTTGGACTTAAGAGCCTGGATTTCTACCTTATCATCACCTGTAACTATCATATCATCAACATAAACCAAAAGAATGGTAGTTCTGTCCTCTTTCTTTTTTATAAAGAGTGTATGATCAGCATTCCCTTGTTTAAAGCCAAACAATATCATGACTTTGCAAAACCTATCAAACCATGCTCTGGGAGATTGTTTAAGCCCATACAAAGCTTTTCTTAGCTTGCAAACCTTTCCTTTTGTTTCAATTCCAGGAGGTGGTAACATGTATACTTCTTCATAAAGGTCACCATTTAAGAAGGCATTTTTAACATCTAACTGAAACAGAGGCCAATCATATTGAGCAGCAAGAGAAAGAATTACCCTAACCGAGTTCAGCTTTGCAACTGGTGCGAAAGTTTCCAAGTAATCCACCCCATATGTTTGGGTGAATCCCTTGGCAACAAGTCTGGCTTTATATCTGATCACTTCACCCTCTGAATTATACTTGATAGCATAGACCCATTTAGAACCAACCAAGTTCTTCCCCTTTGGGGGATCAACTAATTCCCATGTACCATTTCTGTTGAGAGCCTCCATTTCTTCATTCATTGCTTCCTGCCACCTTGAATCCCTTACAGCTTCATAATAGGAAGAAGGTATAGCGTGATTTGATAACTGTGAAACAAATACATGATATGAAGGAGACAAACGAGAATATGAAACGTGGTTGGAGATAGGATGTTGAGTACATGACCTGACACCCTTCCTAACAGCAATAGGAAGGTTCAGCTCATTCATATTTTGAGGTGCGGTTGGCTCAACTGATGAGGATAACTGCTTCACAGGATCAGGAGCCGAAGCATCCGATTCAACTAGCCGATCAACAGTAGGTCCTTGCTTGTGTCGTCGTCGTTTGTAAGTAATAATATCTGGTGAAGACTGTGAACCCAGTGATGGAGCATCTTTTCCATTTTCCATGACATCCAGTGAAATAGGAGAAGGAATCACATGAGGAACCACTTGAGGTACAAAGGAAGAGGTAGTATTCTCCCCCTGAGGACGAGACTGAGGAGAATAATAGGACTCGGACTCAAAAAAGGTAACATCCTTCAAGATATATCTTGTCCTAGTAATAGGATCAAAGCACTTGTAGCCTTTCTGACAAGTGGAATACCCTATAAAAACACCTCGTATAGAACGAGGATCAAGTTTAGAGGACTTGGGACCAAGAACATGAATAAAACAAAGAGAACCAAAAACCCGAGGAGTAAGGGAGAACAACTCTACGCCAGGATGAAGAATAGTGAGAGGACACCGGTTCTCGAGACCTCTAGATGGCAATCGATTGATGAGATAAGCAGCTGCAAGGACAGCATCAACCCAGAAATATTTGGGTAAGTGGCGTTGAAATAATAGGACACGGGCTGTTTCAAGGATATGACGATTATTTCTTTCGGTCACTCCATTTTGTTGTGGTGTGTAGGGACAGGATGACTCATGAAGAATTCCGGAATCCTCAAGAAAAGTATTTAGAGACTGTGCAAAGTACTCACGGGCATTGTCAGAACGAAGAATCTTCACCCTTGAGCCAAATTGGGTTTCAACCATTCTACAAAAATTTTGAATGAGACGAGGAACTTCTTCCCTGGTTTTCATCAAATAAAGCCATGTACAGTGGGTGTAGTCATCAATAAAAGAAAGAAAATATCGATAGTCATCCAACGAAGTCACAGGAGAGGGCCCCCACACATCCGAATGAACAAGATCAAATGGAGACAAACTCTTCTTTATAGACGCAGAAAAATGGGTTCTACAATGTTTGGATAACTGACAGATTTCACATTGAAATGACTAAAGAGGAACAGAAAAGAAGAGACTAGGAAATAAAATTTTCAAAGACTGAAAAGACAAATGACCCAGAATGCCATAAAAGAATTTCTTAATGCTTATTTTCCAAACACTTGGCTGCAGATTTCAGAGCAGATGTTGTTTCAAGCTGATAATAATAAAGACCCCCTACTTCACGGCCAGTCCCAATCGTCTGCTTGGTCTCGAGATCCTGGAAGACACAATGATCAGGAAAAAAGGTTACGGAGCAGTGTAGTTGTTTAGTAATGCTACTAACAGAAAGTAAATTAATAGAAACGGAAGGGACGTGAAGTGCAGAGGATAGAAAAAAATGATCTGTAAGTTTTATGGAACCTTTGCCAGCAACAGTGGCTTTGGTTCCATCTGCAATGATCACTTTCTCCTGCCCAGAGGATAAAGAGTAAGAAATAAAGGAGTTAGCAGCATTTGTCATGTGATCTGTAGCTCCTGAATCAATGACCCAGGGGCTGTAAAAGCTGGGACCAGTAACACTTAATCCCAAGCTATGAATACCTGTGTGCGCTTGAACTGGAGTAGAGACAGAAGATGAAGCCTGAAGCCGAGAGAGAAGATGCTGGAGGTTAACAATATCAGTAGAAGACAATCCAGTGGTAGAAGGCACAGAGGAACCAATAATCTCTTCATTTTCTAACTTTTGGATAGCAATATTACCACTATTTGGAGCCTTCTTAGTATTATGTTTAAATTTTTCAGGTTTCTTTTCTGGATATTTTTCCCAACAGAAATCTGAATCATGATTAGTCCTCTTGCAGTGCCGACAAAATCTGTCTCCTCGTCCTTTAGTTCCCCCAGGTCGGAACTTGTTTGCAGAACCAATAAAGACAGAGGTCTCCCCAATCGGAGGGCTTATCGTGGAAATCCCCTTGTTGTTCATCGTCCTTCTTCTACCTTCTTCACTGAGAATTTTGTAGTAAACTTGTTCTAGAGAGGGAGTAGGATCAAGACCAAGGATCTGCCCTTTAAAGTTTTCAAACTCTGTATTAAGTCCATCCAAAAATTTAATAATTCTGTCTTTTTCCAGAAGCTTTAAATATCTCTGATGATCATCAGTGGAACTCCAGTTTTCCATCCGGTAGTAGTCAAACTCATCCCACAGCCCCTTCAGAGTAGCAAAATAATTGGTGACTGACATAGAACCTTGTTCAAGTTTGAAAATTTGACTGCTGAGCTGATAAGTACGCAGCATATCATGTCGACGTCCATACATCTGCTCCAGTGTCTTCCACATGTCATACGCTGTTTTGTTATGAAGAATAACTTGTTTGATGCCAGAACTAACAGAGTTAAGTATCCAAGTCATTAATTGAATATTGTCACGCCGCCAAGTGCGAAAGCTAGGATCCTTTTCATCTGGTTTCACTTTAGAGCCGTGAAGAATATCAAGTTTATCATGGCCTTCGACATAAAGTTCAATAGCAACTGCCCAGGATGCATAATTTGTCTCGGACAATTTTTCTGATACTATCTGAAGACCGGGCCCTCTTGTGCCTGTCATTGTGAAAAATGGTTGTACCTGTCCTGAAGACGCCATAGGATTCGCAAAAATCCCCGAGGTTTCACTAGCATTATCCGCCATTACACTTACAAAAAAAAAGAATGCTAGAGAAATCACAGCTTCGAGAAATAGCCGCCTGCGCCACACAAGGAGATCAGAAGAGGAACCGCCGCCGGCACTGCACAAGAGATAAGGTGGCGGTGTCGAGGAAGGAAGCAGAGATCAGCACTGCACCAGCGGTGAAGGAATCACTGCACGAGATGAAGAGATTGGGCAGCGTCGCGAGATGAAGAAGGAAGAAAAAAAAAACGCCGCCGCTGTGCCCTAGACGCTGCTGGAAGAAGTCGCGAGCAGGAGAAGGAGCGTCGCCGCTGGAGGAAGTCGCGAGGGCGTCGCCGCTGGAGGAAGTCGCGAGCAGTAGAAGGCGCGTCGCCGCTGGAAGAAGGAGCTGCTGTTCGGTGGTGATCGAGGCCGAAGAGAAGAAAGAAGCCGGAGACGCGACGAGTTTCCCTCCTCCACGCTCCAAGATCGATCCGTCCCGGCGACTCCGAGTATCCCCCGTCGGCGTTGAGTCGCTCGCAAGAGAGAATCGAGAAGGAAGAGGGGAAAAGAAGAGAGGTCGGCTTCGATCAGAGGAGAGATCGAGAAGAAGAGAAAGAGGGGTGCAGCGCCACTAGGGTTAGGGTTGCTCTGATACCATGTTGTAATAAAAGAGTTTAAAGATTCATCTATTTCCAGTCGAATTACATATGTTTATATAGCCATACAACCCTAAGAATCAACTTATTAACAAAAGATAAAAAGACCTATCTACCCTTGCTTCTCACAACATGGATATAGCTCTCACATCGAGGGTGAACTACAAAAATTCTTCTGTGTTCTTATTTTTCTTTCTCGCAAATTATTATCGCTTCGGTGATTAAAGACTGGAATTTTAATTCCCAACAACTGGTATTAGAGCCAAGTTCAATTTGAAAGTGATGGTCAGCGAAGAAGGTTTGGCACATGGAATTGGAAAATTTGATGGCAACAATTTGCTTTCTGGAGAATGCAGATCAAGGACTATTTGTATGGTAAAAAATTGCATCTACCGCTTGCAGGAAAGAAACCAGAAAGTATGTCAGACGGCGACTGGAATCTCCTTGATAGACAAGTGTTGGGCGTTATTTGATTAACACTATCGAAGAACATGGCTCATAATGTAGCAAAGGAGACATCAACTGAGGGTCTGATGAAGGTTCTGTCAGATATGTATGAGAAGCCTTCTGCAAATAATTGGGTATTTCTTATGAAAAAGCTTTTTCATTTGAAGATGGCAGAGGGGCTTTTGTGGCGACACATCTAAACGAGTTTAACACAATTGTCAATCAATTATCTTCTATTGAAATTAATTTTGACGATGAGGTTCATGCCCTAATACTCTTGGCATCTCTACCAAATAGTTGGGAACCAATGCAAGCTGCGGTTAGTAATTCTGATGGCAGTGCAAAATTGAATTTTAATGATGTTCGAGATAGAATTCTTGCAGAAGAAGTTCGCAGAATTGATTCTCGTGAAATGTCAGCATCAAATTCTGCCTTAAACATTGAAGGTAGAGTCAGAGGGAGTAACAGAAATTTTAATACTAACAAAGGCAGATCAAAGACAAGGAATGGTAGAAATAATTCCTGATTTGGAAGAAATATAGAGTGTTGGAGCTGTGGGGGGACTGGGCCATATGAAGAAAGTTTGCACGACACCAAAGAAAAACAAAAACAAAAACAAAGGCAATGTTGCAAATGCAGTAACTGAAGAAGTTCAGGATGCATTACTTTTGTCCATCGACGGTCCTATTGATTCTTGGGTCTTAGATTCAGGTGCGTCTTTTCATACTACTGCTCAACGTGAAATTCTGGAAAATTTTGTTGTTGGAAATCATGGGAAAGTATATCTAGCTGATGGAGAACCTTTGGATATTGTGGGTATTGAAAGTATTCATTTGAAAATGTCAAACGGGGTTGTATGGAAAATACAAAAGGTTAGACATGTCCCAAAATTGATGCGAAATTTAATTTCGGTGGGACAACTTGATGATAAAGGGCATGTCACTTTTTCTGATGGTTCATGGAAGATTACAAAGGGTTCTATGGTGGTCGCACGTGGTAAGAAAAATGGAACTCTTTATATGACTTCTAACTGCAGAGATATGATTGCTACTGCTGATAGTTGTGCCAAGTCAGATTTATGGCATTGCAGACTTGGGCATATGAGTGAAAAAGGGATGAAAATGCTTGTCTCGAATGATAAAATACCAGAGTTAAAATCAGTTGATCTCCAATTATGTGAAAGTAGTATTCTTGGAAAACAGAAAAGAGTCAGTTTCTCTAAGTCAGGAAAAGATATGAGAGAAGGAAAATTAGAGTTGGTGCATACTGATGTTTGGGGGCCTTCGTCTGTTAGTTCTCTTGGAGGGTCAAATTATTATGTAGCGTTCATTGATGATTCTACCATAAAAGTATGGGTTTATTTTATAAAAAATAAATCTGATGTGCTTGCTACTTTTAAAAGGTGGAAAGCTATTGTAGAAAATGAGATAGATTTAAAAGTGAAGTGTTTGAAATCTAATAATAGGGGTGAATATATTTCTGATGACTTTAAATAGTATTGTGCTGAGAATGGGATCAAGATGATGAAAATTGGTCCTCCTCAACAAAACGGTATTGGAGAAAGGATGAATAGGACTCTAAACGAGCGTGCAAGGAGCATGAGAATTCATGCTGGGTTGCCTAAAGTGTTTTGGGCTGATGCAATCAACACAGAAACTTATTTGATTAATAGGGTCCCTCAGTACCTTTGAATTATAGCATACTAGAGGAAGTTTGGAGCTGCAAAGAGGTAAATTATTCATTTTTGAAAGTATTTGATTGCCTCTCTTATGTTCATATTGATACTTCTACAAGAAATAAACTTGATCCGAAGTCTAAGAAATGTTTCTTCATTGGTTATGGTGATACTGAGTTCAGTCATCGTTTCTGGGATGATGAAAGTAGAAAGATTATCAGAAGCCGAGATGTAATTTTCAATGAGCAAGTGTTGTATAAAAATAGACTGAGTAATTCTTCAGAAATTACTGATTCTGTAGTAAATAAGTCTTGAGGTATTTCACTTTAAAGATTTTCCAGTGAATGATTTGCAACAAAATGCTCAAAATGAAGAAAATATACTCCCAACAAACCCAGAGACTGTAACCCCAGAAATCACTCCTGTGCCAGAATTACAGAGATCTTCAAGAACTATAAGGCCACCATTTAGATTCTCTCCATCACTTAATTATATTCAGTTGACTGACAGAGGTGAACCAGAAAATTATGAGGAGGCAGTGCAAGTTGATGAATCAATCAAATGGGAGTTTTTGATGTCTAATCAGACATGGCAGTTAGCGGAGTTGCTTCTGGGAAACAAAGCATTGCAAAATAAATGGGTTTACCGGATAAAAGAACAACATGATGGCAGTAAGCGTTATAAAGCAAGACTGGTGGTAAAAGGTTTTCAGCAGTAAAGGAGTTGATTACACTGAAATTCTCTCCTGTGGTGAAATTGACCTCAATTAGAATCATACTTTGGTTAGTGGCACAAGAAAATTTGCATCTCCAGCAGATGGATGTAAAAACATCATTTCTTCATGGTGATTTGGAGGAAGAAATTTACATGCAGCAACCACAGGGTTTTGAGATAAAAGAAAGGAGAACATGGTGTGCAAACTTCAAAAGAGTCTGTATGGTTTAAAACAGGTGCCTCAACAGTGGGATAAAAAGCTTGACAGTCATATGTACAGTATGGCTTTCTGAGATGTCAGACAGATCACTGTTGATACATCAAAAGGTTTGATGGCTCTTATACTATTCTATTGTTATATGTTGATGATATGTTGATTGTCAGAGCCAATCTGCTGGAGATTCAGAAATTGAAACAGAAAATGTCAGATAAGTTTGCGATGAAGGATTTGGGTGCTGCAAAACAAATCCTTCAAATAAAAATTATCAGGGATAAAGAAGTCCTAAAGTTGTTTCAAGAAGAATATGTGAAGAAAATACTTTGCAGATTCAGGATGGATAGAGCAAAACCAGTGAACACACCTTTGGCTGGTCATTTTTTGTCTATCCAAGAATCAGTCACCTTCGTCTAAAGAGGAGCAAGCCTACATGAACAAGGTACCATATGCCTCTGCAATTGGTTGTCTTATGTATGCAATGGTATATACTAGACTGGACATAGCACATGCAGTGGGATTTGTAAGCCGTTTTATGAGCCAGGAAAACAACATTAGGAGGCAGTTAAATGGATTCTCCTTTATTTGAAAGGTACTAAAAGTTCCACTTTATGTTTTAAAAAGTTGGATTTTGACTTGCATGGATATGTTGATGCAGACATGGCCGGTGATGTGGATGGGAGGAAGAGTACTAGTGCATTTATCTACACTCTGGGTCGTACGGCAGTTAGTTAGGTTTCTAAATTGCAAAAGATAGTTGCACTTTCTACCACTGAGGCAGAGTATGTTGCATTAACTGAGGCTAGTAAAGAGATGATGTGGTTACCGTCTTTTTTGGGAGAGTAGGGTCACAAATATGATAAAAGTGTGTTATATTGTGACAGCATGAGTGCTATTCATTTGGCAGAGATCCTGTATATCATGCCAGGACTAAACATATACAGGTTCAATATCACTTTATAAGATCAACTTTGGAGGATGGAATTTTGGCTCTTGAGAAGATAGAGGGAAGTAGTAATGAAGCTGATATGTTAACAAAGACTGTAACTATTGAGAAACTGAAGTTGTGTGCAACTTCAGTTGGACTTCTCCATTGAAGATTGGGAAGTCGTTGCCCCTGAAAATGGAAACGGTTGATGGTGGATTAGCCTCCAAGTGGGAGATTGTTAATATATGTGGAGCCTAATTATTTATTTAAGGATATTTTAGGCATTTGACATATATTGCGTTGTAGCCCTAAAATAAGTTATATTTTATGATAGCAGGTGATTTCTTGGTTTTTTTAAGACATGGAGTGCAAGAGAGAATAACAAAGAGAGTGACAAGAAAAGAGTTTGTAGAGAACTGGTTCTTGTAAGGAAATTCTCTTTGCAATCTTGGTTCTTAATATAGTGAAATTTGCAGCGGTGGTATGTGGACATAACTCTCACATCGAGGGTGAACTACAAAAATTCTTCTGTGTTCTTATTTTTCTTTCTCGCAAATTATAATCGCAATTTTAATTCCCAACAATAGTAATGGCTGCAAGTCAACCTTTTCATGTCCGATCCATCAGTCTACCATCTAGAGATCATCCCACCATGCTCAAAACGGAGGAAGAGCTGAAAAAGTTCAGGTCTTTTTTGGCTCAATCATCTTTAACATCACATATGATAGTGGATGGGCTGAAGGGGCTTCAAGGTTTGTATGAGTGCATTGACGAGGTTCTTCTCTTGCCTAGTCGCAACCAGCACTTCTCCGGTCAACAACAGAACGTATGGATGGAAGTAGAGTTGGATGGCTCTATCAGGCTGTTGACCACGAGATGGCCCTTAGAAGACAAGGAGAAGCAGTGGAGAAGCATGAGATACACACTCACATCCTTCTTGATATGAAGTTGCGGAAGAATATTCAAAATTGCTTCAGATCACTGAAGCATATGAATGACAAAGAAGCCTTGAGTTGCACTGAAGATAATGAATTTGATTATCAGAAGGTGATCGAAAGTTTGAAGGAAGCAAGAGTGCTCACACTTTCTCTTCTTCAGTACGTCTTCAACTTCTTGTCCATGCCAAGGCTAAAGACAAAAGCTAGTAGATGGTTTCATATCTCCAAGGCATTGCACAAGAGGATAGTAACGTGTGAGAGTGAGCATGAGGATATTGAAGCTAATGATGGGAGCGTATGGAAGACACAATACAAATTGCAGACATTTCAGAACAGCATCGAAAATTTGGAAGAAGGATTACTAACAACTTTTCGTCCACTTACCCTCATTAGCATCCAAATTTTAGAGAATTTGCTAATGTTTGCACCTTGTTCCATTTGTGTATAACACAAATGGAACTTTCTTCTACTTTATCAAAGTGCTGCTTATTTTCTAGTCCTTTAGAAATGTTAACCCAACATTCTCAAGATCGAGGTTCTACCTAGGAAAGGAAGAGGTTTCCAGATTCAGATCATAGGATTGTAAGAACCAAAAAAGATATATTAAAATATCTATTAGATTTCTCTTTGCAATTCATAATATATCATATGTATTAACTTCCGATAAATATTAATCCAAACTGTAATTTGTAGGCCTTTACTCATCAACAGGGAGCTAGAAGATAAGAGCAAAATCCTTTCAAAGTCTCGTCTCTTGTAGAGATTACAAACCAACACTGAAAGCTACTCGCTTTTATTCTCATTTCATAGGGATCAGATATATAGATGGGGAATCTATATAGCTAGCAGCAGCTCACCGAACTCTCCAACTAGCATACTATAACCAAGTAGCTGTCTTATGTTGATGTCACTCCATTTCATAATCGAGTGGATTCTCATCATGAACCTCTCCCATTCCTGTGTAACTATTCAATTTCGGCTTTAACTTTCAACAAAATCTGCTTTAATTTTGTAGACCCAGGCCAACCAATAGGCTGGTAAGGAAAACAAATTACAATATATGTGTATCCTTCAATGCACCATTTTTATGGCATCCCAGCATTCAGGTATATGAGGCAAGAGACTTAAAATCAAGACCAAATTAGTTTTTGTTGAAACCAATCATGATCAATGAAACCAAACTCAATTCTTGCTATGTCCACACTGAGATAATGCCCCCTCAATGTCCATGATTTCATCTTCTTGCCTTAAGAGGAGAGAAAGTGATACCATTTTCTAAGAACGAGATTGGAGTCAGCCAAAATCAGATAAAAAATTTACTAGAAACATCCATGTACTCTGCTTCACCCAGAAACTTCTTTCAATATCATGAAAATTATTCAGCCTACAAAGTACATCCTTTCTCATTATAATTATGGCTTCGTACCCACAGAAGTTTCTTGTCTACTAGGATTCCAAAATGATAAACAATGATATCATAATAAAATCAGTAAAAAAACGTTAAAGCAGATAGATTTACATCAGTTAATAATATTTTCCCTGCCACCAATTTATCGTAGGAACTACAAGATGCCATTGAAGCCCATAATTTTTTCCTAGTCACTGAAACAATCACTCGCAGGGAACGCAATATCGCCGGAAGATTAAGAGTCTTTGACACCTATCGTCAAAAGATTCATGATGACAATGAACTGGCATGGAATGATTATTTTAAGCTCCAACTATCAGCACTAGCTTGACTAAGGTATTATAAGATAAATAGGTCAATGGATCAATGCATCAAAAATATGTATTGTGTGGTCGAGACAAGAAAGTACAGCACCAAGCGGTGAAACAATAATAGACCAGAGAAGAACAGCAAACCGCTACGTGCGTGGCACTTCTGGTGCAGATTCTTCCTGTCGCCCCAGCAAAACTGCAACAATGGAAGCTCGAGGACCAATAAAATCAGTAAGTAAACAAAACAAAAAAATCTTATTTCTCTGGTCATCACCTGATCGAGGAGTAGGGATTCTTGCTGTCGCCTAAAGCTCGGGAATTGATGAAGGAATCGTTGGCGTCTCTCCAGATCGTTGTCGAAGACACCAAACAGAAGCAGTGACGACTGAAGAGATCGGGGAGAACAGGCATCAGCAGCATGATCTGGGCCTTAGGGATTTCAACCTCGAGCCGTCCTCAATTTTAAAGCGGAATATTTTTCAGTTTATCCTCTATAATTTAAATTAGTATATTTCATTAATATAAATGAACCCAAATAGTTTGTCATCAAAATGAAGTGATACACAAATAAAAATGGGCCAAATATTTACAAATAAGTAGAGCTGCTTCATAATATATCTTTACAACTTCAATCGGGGAACCCAATCGAGAACAGACAATCCACGTTTGGTTATCGAGCTCTTGAAGTAATAAGTGAATGGATACTCCTAAAATGTCAAAAAAATATGTCTGTCTGCTTGGATTGAGCTTTGATATCTTTGAGTTTCTTCAAGATATTGGTGAAGTAATCCTGCAAGTACCTCTCCAGGGTTGCAATATCATTCTGGTCCACTCCGAGGAGCTCGTATGTCTCCTTCATGGGAGCGGAGAACACTGTGTCACTGGAGAGTACCTGAAATCCAGAAAACAATAAAAAATTTATATCAGTGAATGTAGAATTTCAATGTATATATAAGCAGGTCTAAATTGATCTAGTAGTTGAAAACAAATCTCCATTGACGAAAGCCAAACCTTGTTAGGGTGGTGCTTTTGAAAAAGCCTAAGAGGGAGGCTCAAGTCAACCCAAAAATCACTTAAGCGAGGCAATTTTTAGTAGAATGCATGAGTTTCTTCGAAACAAACTTGCATTCATCAGCCCTTTGTAAGAAGTATATTAGTTGTAAGAAAAAACTACCTCTGAAAATGCCAATCTGTCAGCGACATCATTGGTCCATTGGAAAAAACGAGTAACCTGACGAGTAAATTTCAAGATTGAAACAGGGACAGTGGTTATATTGGCATCTTGTCCTGCCAGTCTCTCACATAGAGTAATCACCTGGAACAGAAAAGCGCAGGAGGAAAGTGAAAAAACAGGCACCTACATCACCTCTCACAAAAAAGCTTGATAACTCTAAAAAGCTTGGGATCTCCTGTTCAAGTAAAACAATAGGGATAGATGTGCCATGAGAAAGTGCAGCTCAGAAATTTGCTGGATTGGTTCATGGCATATACTATAATTATATGAAAGGAACTAGAATCTTCAGACGTTTGGCTTTTGATAAATGTATACTGAGATTTTAATCTGATACGAACAAATAAGTAGATTCTTTAAGATAAAGCGTAAAAGGTCCTTTTGTAGTCTATAAATAAAGCATAAAAGAAAGCTCATTTGTAGCTCAATCTGACTTACAAGGTAGAAGATTTAGGTTACCATTTTTCTTGAGTAATCTGACCGTTGTAAAAACATTCTGAGGCGTACCTCTTGAGTTGTCCATGCTCGAGGTCCAGCAAAGGTCAAAAGTTTCTTATTTATCTTCTCATTGCGTGCAGCTATAAATGTTAGTCGAGCTATATCCTGGGATAACATTGACAAGGATTACCAAAATTACTGAAACCACAAGTACCCGAGTCTCTGATTCTGGGCAATTCAACAAGGAACTCAATTTGCACAAATAAAAGGATAAACAAAGATTAAGAAACTTACTTGGGTATCCATGTATGCTATTCGAGTTGGAGCATCAGTTCCCCACACTGATTTTTCTTCTAGAATTGGAACAGCATATTGCCCAATAAGGCCCTGTTTCATTGAATTGTAGGAAAAGTTAAAAGGAAATAGAAAACTCAAACAGAGCAAGAGCAAGAAGAAAAAGGTAGACAAAGGCCAAAAGAAAAAAAGGAAATTAGCAACCAATATATGGAAGGAAACTTCAACAAACAACATAACTCTTGATGAGCTCTCCTTTTAAGTCCATTTTTTGTTGCCTCAAGGTTAGGCCACAGCATTCAAGCATAATAACCATAACAATTTTCTTGGCTGGAAAAAAAGGACAAAATAACAATAATCTCAGTGTCTCAGACTCTCATAGGTCTTTAAGATGCTGAGGGCTTTCAAGTGTTCCAAACACAATTAGCAAGATATCTTACAGGTGCTATATAATTTTAATAATAACAGGATATTAGTCTAACAAGGCACTTCTCCAGCTGAACAATTATATGTAACTGCCTTCCCATTTATCAATACATATGAAGCAGTTATGGAAGATGTTCCATACACAAGGAACTTGATTGTCAAGTATATGTGTGTATATTCTACATGAGAGTATGCACACAAGTGAAGTATTTTCTTTTTATTCTGGAATTGTGATGCAGTTTCTAGATATCTCAGACTATATACAACGTATCATCTCAAGGAAATTTATAATAGTCAACTAAAGATCTTTTTAGTTAAAAATATTGCTTTCTAAAACATCAGGAAAATTCCTTTTTCTTCATTTTCTACTTGAACTTTTATTTCCTTGCCCTTTTCTGAAGAAATGTTTCCTTACCTATTAAGTAGCTTCTACTTGATAATTGTCTATGCATTATAAGTTTCTAATAGGCAAAATACCTGCATAAATCCGCACAATCTGATGATAAGATAGTTTAAACCAGAATCATGAAGAAATTTCTCAGTGCAATGCTTGATTTCCATCAAAGGAACCTCGGGATGCTTATCACAGTTGTGGATGGAATAGAATACATACTTCTCAATGCCCATGGCTTTTGCACACTGGATTAGAGCAACTTTCCCTTCCCAATCTACCTAAGAAGACTGAATCAATTAGACTGGCCAAAGCCAATTAAATACCTAAAATACAAATGAACTTTGAAT
Source organism: Zingiber officinale (assembly GCF_018446385.1). NCBI lineage: Eukaryota > Viridiplantae > Streptophyta > Magnoliopsida > Zingiberales > Zingiberaceae > Zingiber > Zingiber officinale. The sequence goes on from NC_055988.1 coordinate 150,215,438, forward strand.
AGCTAATGTAAATGAAATGAGCATTAGACCATTCCTTGTTTTATTATTTTCTTGCTGAGGGAAAGTAATTGATGAATAAACAAATGGTTGATGGGTTTATGTGAACTAATAAACTGATGTCAAGCCTTCATCGCAAGTCTTCTTTTTCCACTGCCAAGTCTGCGTCGTGGAGTGTCAGGTGCTGGTAGTGAGCTGCACCTTTATCCTCCACCTCCTCTTGATACCTTGGTACATTGTGAGTCTTCTTCCTTCATTGCCAAGCCTTTGTTACAAGGAGTCTTCGTTGCAAGCATTAGAGTGTCAATCACGAGCTCAGTACATTGGATCTCTTTTTTCTCCACCACTGAGCCTTTGTCGCAAGCATCGGGTGTCCATTGAGAGCTTCGCCTCCGTCCTCCACCTCCTCTGGTACCTCAATACACAAGCTCCTCTTTGTCCTCTTCTTCTTCCACCACCTCCTCTTCTACTACTTTCCCCTTCTACTCCTCCCTAAAGCGACCAACACCAGACCAAAATGGCATGATAATGTTTTGAAATAGTATCCTTCCAATCTTTGAACAAGCTCCGAATGAACTCAGGATACTGTTATTAATGAAAAAATTGAAAATAAAAGGAACAATGATTGTAGGAAATTTGTGTATTAGTTGGAAAAGTGAAAAACTTTCTGGGACAAGTAGAGGAACTCTGGCTGGAACTTAACTAACTTATAATCCATTAACAAATTTAAAAAAAAAAGGAGTAATTATTCTCTAATAAATTTTCTCATAAATGTACCAGAAGTAGAGTAATCCTCGATCAAAGCCTATTATGTCAATGCATAGCACAGTTAAGCATGAATCAGTATGCATGCAATTTATTTTTTATTACTTAAAATATAATCTAATTAGATGAAGAGAAGTGTGAATAACATACTGTTCGAATAGGCTCCTCTGGCCGCCCTGTTGCACAATCAATTATTGTATGAATACCAACAAGAGTTGCAGGTATAGTCTCTGGTTTGCTGAGATCACCCTGCTCAAAAAATAGATGTGCATCATTAAGCACGAAAAAGACAAGTTAGATTAATGTAAAACAAATATTATCTGATTATTCTGTGCGCATCTATAAGATTTTAAATGGATGCAAAATTTCCCCTAAAAACTTATTATGGAAGATTCTCCTAATTTTCACACGCAGTTCAGGCAAATCACAACTTTAGACATTTCAATTTATTTTAAACTGCAAATTTAATAATTGAGTCCTTTCCTAACATTCTGAGCTTTGGGAATAAACGGTTAGCCTTTAAAATGACAGAAGATAGCAAAAAGGCATGAACTTGAATTCTTCCCTATAATTCTCCGGTTATTGTTGTTTAAACTCGTTCTAGGGGTCTTCACGAGCATCCATCAACACTGCCTTGCGTTTCAATCTGCTGTACCAGTTTAATATGTATGATAATAGGAGGGATTTAAATCTCCAAGCCGTTTCCAAATAGACAGACGTCACACGATCAAGCATCTTTGGAGTGCGTACTGTAAACTAGTTTAGGAAAAGTTTCGAAAATAAAGTATGTGAAACTTACATTAACAACTATGGCACCCCAGTCCCGTAAGAAATCAGCAGGAGCGGGCCGAGGTCTCACAAGACATCTCACATCGTAGCCTTCATCCAACGCCCTCCTAACTACTTGCCGCCCCAGAGTTCCGGTAGCCCCAACCACAAGGATGCTTGTTGGCCTAACTGGAGTTCCCGGCGTCAGGCTCGTCACGACTGCCGCCTGAGAAATACATCTAACCGGCAACGGAACACAACATCTTCCTGAATTTGTTGGGATAAATAAAAAAAGGGGGGAAGACGCAATTAACAAGGGCATTGGACAGCATGCTCTAGTAAAGGAATGAAAAAAGGAAAGGGAGGTCCTCACCTGGGGGTGGAGAGGCGGAGGGAAGGCCGAGCTGAGTAGGCGCTAGGGTATGGCGCCAGGAGAGGGAGGGGAGGTTGGAAGGGAGACGGCGGCGGAGGTGGTGGCTAGGAGGAGAGGGAAGAGAGGCGAGGCTCGTCGACGCCATTGAAGAAAGCCCTTCCGATCTGTAATATTCTTCGCCCCTCGAATGGGATTCAGTGCAGTAGATGTATGCGATGGAGAGCCGAGCGCGGAAGAGTGAGAAGGGTCGAGGGAGAAGTGCAGTTGTTGATCGCAATCCTGCCACGTGGAATGCGGACGGATCAGGAACTCCATTTCTTTTTCTAAATAATTTTTTAATTTATTTTATACTTTTAGAGAGAGGAAAAAAAGGAATAACGTCTCACCTGTTTTTTTTTTTCTTTTTTAAAAAAAAAACTATTTTTACATCCCAACAATATTATAATAATTTTAAATGATTTTTTTTCCAATGTGATTAAAATTGCTTTAATTTAGTCTAAGTTTTTAATCAACCGTGTTGAATTGGAAGAGTAAAAAAAAATGTAATTTAAGAAAAAAAATATATATTGCACTTTTAATATTTTCTAATTTTTAGACGCTTATATAATACTTAAATACTATTTAATTTAATTAACTTAGCTCTTAAATATTTAGTTAGTGGGATAATACTATATCTTTAGTTAATTAAAATAGAGTCAAAGACAGATTGTAGCCAAGCTCTGTTTCCATGCTATTTTTTTCTTTATTTATTTTTAAAGATTTTAGATTTTCTTTCTCCCGTGCAACAATGAGAGAACGATCTCCGTTATGACGAGACGAGTTAGGTGACAAGGTGAGTTAGGCGATGACGATCTCTATGGACAAAGAGTCTCAAGTACTTTTTCAGTTCTTCTCTTCTAGCTATCCAATCTTTTGAGATCATCTTTCTTGTTGTGTCTGTCGGTGCGATCGAATCATACAGTCACTGCCACTCACACAATCAACTTGCACGCCCCTCCTACGACCTGCTCTTGCCCTGTTGTCGTGCCACCGACGCGCACAATCAAAGCATCACACAACGTCAACAGGAGCTATTTTTATTGAGAGCTGCTTTTCCCACCCCTTCTGACACATCCCTTCCCAGCCTCCACTCCAAAAATTACATTTATATCCTTTGTCATTTCTTTTTTTTTTATTTTATTTGTTTATTAACAAAAAAACAAACAAAATTAATAAAAAAAAATTGCTGGGCCCGGCCAAATTTTTTTTAGTTTTATTTATTTTTTATTGATTTAAAAAAAACAAATTTAATAAAAAAATGTTGGGGCGGTAAAAATTTATTTTAGCTTTGTTTATTTTTTTTATTAATTTTAGTTTTTTAACAAAAAAAAGCAAAACTAATAAAAAAAATATTGGGGCGGCAAAAAAAAATTGTATATCGGGGGTGTGAAAATAAAAAAAAAAATTGTTTTTTTATTGTTAACAAAAAAAATAAAACCAATTAAAAAAATAATATTGTTAACATAAAAAATTTATTTTAGTTTTGTTTATTTTTTTTATTAGTTTTGTTTTTTTTAACAAAAAAAAACAAAACTAATAAAAAAAATATTGGGGCCGGTCAAAAAAAATTTGTGCATTGGGAGTGCGAAAATAAAAAAATTGTTTGCTTTTTTATTATTAACAAAAAAAAATAAAACAATTAAAAAAATAACAAATAACAAATAAAGTATAAAAAGGGTATAAATGTGAATATCATTAAATTTTTGGTGGGGCCAAGGAGATGAATGTGTCAGAGGGAGTGGGAGAAGCAAATTACTTTTTATTCTACTTCCTACTTCTACTAGGATTAATTCCTTATTTTTTTATTCTTAAAATATATTGATGTCATTTCTATCCATTTCCATTGATGTTGTTGTTCTCAAAATTTGTATTTTCATTTTCTTCCGATTTTATTATTCTTAAATTTAGATTTCATTCTGATTGACTTTTGGTGACCGTAGAAAAAATTAGTACCCTAAATCTAATTTAACTTAGGAATATAAAAATAAGATTTCAATTGAATGTGTATTTTATCTCGCCGACTATCCTCTCTCCTCATAAGGTGTTGTGTTGCCCGCCTCTCTAAGTGGCGTCCATGGGGATGAGACTGGATAAGGGAAATTTTTTAAAATAGGCATAAATAGTAAAATTATTACAAAAATAGGTAAAATTAAAAAATTTTATCAATCTAGGTGAGATGAATTTATATTCGGCATTTAAATCCCGGTACTTATTATTTTTTATTTATTTTCTTATATTCCGGGATTTAAATCCCGGATATGTATTAATTACCGGGATTTAAATCCCGGTACTTTTTTTAAAATTTTTTTTTACAAATTGTTTCATTTTTCATTTGCTTAAGTTTTATTTAAAAAAATAATTATAATTATTGATTTTGTATTGAGCCGCATGTGCTATGGTCCCATTAAAGCTTCCGCTAAAGTTTTCTCGACGCGGCTCCATGCAAAACGTAATCAAATGGAATCTTAATCAATTTGCAACGAAAATTTCGCTGACATACAGCGAACAGAAATCACGCTGACATACAGACATGTCACGCGAATCCTGCTGATCAGCAACAATCATTAATTAACATGCGCAGCGCATCATGCTGATATTTAATGGACAGGAATCCCGCTGACATGTCGGATTGATTAATTGAGCAACAGTCATTAATTAACATGCGTAGCGCATCATTCTCTATATAAATGTGTAATGAATTAATTGAGAAGCGAGGCTCTGAAGGGAAAGCTTTCAAAGCAATTGAGGCTGCGAACGAGCTAGGAAGAGAAAAATTGTGATAAAACATGTATTTTTTTTTTACCTCAAGAGCATTTCTTACAAGTAGATTAAAGATTTATTTATCTTCGGTTGCTTAAATTTCAAATAAATGAATTAAACAATTCAAATAGATATCATGAAGTTTCTTTAGTTTTATTTTTTTTAAAAATAAGTAATTATAATTATTGATTTTATAACAGCTTGAAAACTTGTTAATTACATGAAATAATCAGGGACGGATCTAGAAATTAGAATTGTACTAATCTATAACTTTGGATAGAATCCTTGTCTTAATCTGTATAATTTGATAAGTGTTGACGAAAAAAAATATAGAGCACTCAATTTAACTTTTATTTTTTCTCTCGTTTAAATCTTGTTAGATAAATATCAATATTAAGTCATATTTAATATCAATTATATACCTTTTTTAAAATAATGATACAATATATATATAATTTAATTATTTATTCACAGATAAAAATAATTTAAAGACATAAAAAAAGATAAATACACTCGCTTATATGGTAGAATTATCCTAAAGATTTGTCTACTATCTATCTTTTTTTGAGTTCATAAAAAAATACTTTAATATTTTAATTTAATCCTAAATAACACGAGTAATTAATTTTCAAAATTATTTTAATTAATTAAATAATTTAATAAATTTAAATCATTTAATTTTATTATTATTAAATCATTTACAATTTACACTCTTAATTATTTGACAACTTAAATTCACATTTTAATTATTTTTCTAATTACCAATGAATTAACATTATGCTCAATCAATCAAAACTTTTATTCGGCCTTTTGAATTACAATATTTAATTAATTAATATGTACCCCTTTCTTTCTTTTTCTTTAAAATCAGCAGATATTAATTTGTCTCTAGAAATAATATGATCAGTCTATTTTTTCTTATTATAATTAGAAAAATCACTCCTATTATTCCTCTGACATGATTACAAACTAAATATTCAACTTACTTTTGCCATTTGAAAGTAGAATTAACAATAATTTTAAAAAAATTAATTAGTAAGTAAATTTTTAAATTTTATTATTATGCAGCTAGTAAGTGAAATGAATTTATTAGTATTTAATATTAATTAAGAAAATTTTAGTATATAATTTTAAACTTGAGATTTTCCATGAGAGATTTTTTAAGTTAGTAATATTAAATATTATATTTGAGGTATGTGAAAATATATAGTGTTTGTATCCTATGTAGTTTTTATATTAGATTTGTATTATAACTCGTTAGTAATTTAGTTGTATAGGTTTTTGCTTTTTTTTTAAGTATTATTAAGCATAATGTAATTAGTACATTTAGTTAATTATTAAATAAAATTTTGATGTGTTTAAAATAACCTTATCTTGATAATAAATTTAAATTTTAAACTAATGAAAAATATTAATTTAAGAGATGTGAAAATAAAAAATAATTTATTTCATTAGTTTAATTAAAAAAACGTGTTATGATATTTTGTTTGTTGAGAATTTCTTTATGTTTACAAATTATAGTTTATTTAAAATTTGGTGTACCATTACTTATTTATTGTAGAATGACTTCAAAAATAAAAGTCCTTGTTAGCTATGGAGGTAGGATCGTTGAGGGTGAGCACGGTGCATATTATGAAGGAGGGTCGCATCGAGTAGTGTTTTTGCAAGAGAGTTTTGAGTATAGTAACCTTGTTGAGTCCATAAGCCAGAAATTGGAGCTCCGATCAGATGATATTATATCTGATATAATATATAGATTGCCTTGTATGTCAAATGGAGTCATCCATTATTATTGTATGAAGGTCAAAGATGGTGATGATATACGTGTCCTTGTTGATAGTATTGCTGTTGTTGAAAGTACAAGTTATCCTCAGCTATATGTGAAAACTAGAAAATATCGAGTTAAGGGTAGGAGAAGTGTATGTACTCAGGAGGCAGAGCTGGGTGGTAGACGAAGTTTTTGTGATCGTAGTTTGGATCTTTTGCATGAACCTGTTATGCAAAGTGGTAGGCATAGTGTATATGCTCCTACTTCAGAGCTAATATAATTGGTGATCCTTTTATACTGCCTAGTCGTCACAGTGTATGTGCTCCAAGTTCTCAACCGTTTGGTGATTCAACTCTACAATGTGATCGACGAAGTGTGTATGTTCCGAATCAGGCATTATCTGAAGCTCCATTCGAACCAAGTCTCAGCGCAAGTATTTATGATGAGGTTGGTCCATCACATGAAGTTATGGAGTCTTTTCGTGTATTGAGCCATTCAGATGTCCCACTACCTGAGAGTGTTGACATACCAATAGCAACAAATGATTGTCAGTCCAACCCTTCAGAAGAGGAAGATAGTGATGGGCTACTTGGTCAAGACAATTGTGAGGAAGAGGCAATGATCGAAGTGCCTGAAGCATTTCAGTTTACTGTAGGAGGCAACTACCCTGTTTCAGCAAATTGGATCGGATCAGTGGGTAACACAGTTGGAATGGTAGTTGGTACAGAATTTGATACAACATTGGAGTTTTAAGAGAAGGAAGATGTAATTAATGCAGTTAAACAGTATTCCTTGAATTGCAGTCAAGAATATGAAGTTGCTAAGTCAAGTTCGCGTGTTTGGTCAGTCGTATGTAGGAATACTAAATATGGGTGTAGTTGGCAGTTACGTGCAGCAAGGCTAAAGAAACTTGGTGGAGAATGGGGCATAACACGATAAAAAGGTCCACACACATGTGTTGCGAGGGCTATATCGCTTGATCACAGACAATTGGACTCAAACTTTATATGCAACTGCATATTGGAAGGGATGAAGAAAGATCCATCCAAGTCAGTTGGAAGTATTATCGTTGAAATTCACAATTGGTTGCATTTCAAACCCTCCTATAGGAAAGCATGGGAGGCTAAACAGAAGGCTATTGCCAGAATTTAGGGTGATTGGGATGAATCATACCAACGTCTACCGCATTTCTTTGCAGCTTTGCAACAGACAAATCCTGGAAGTGTTATATGGTGGGCATTCGATGATCACACTCATGTCAGGCATCGTGGAGTTGAATTCAACAAAAAAAATTTGCGTTGGCTATTTTGGTCATTCAAACCAGCTATTGACAGTATCGAGTTCACAAAGCCAGTGATCCAAATTGATGGAACTTTCCTTTACGGTAAGTATAAACATTCACTCCTAATTGCAACAACCATTGATGGAGATAACTCTGTGATTCCACTGGCTTATGCCCTGGTAGAGTCCGAGAATGTGGACAGTTGGGGATGGTTCATGGCGCTCCTTCGAACGCATGTAGTAAGGTGTGATGGTATATGTGTCATTTCCGATAGAAATATTGGAATTGTGCAGACAATGAATAACCAATATCTCGGTTGGGATGAAACTCATGCAAAACATCGCTATTGCCTCCGTCATGTGGCCAGCAATTTTAACACACACTTCAAAAATGTTGGACTCAAGAATTTACTCATAAAGGCTGGTACGGTTACAAAACTTCACAATGATATTAATACTTATGCATACATGTTTTATATACAACATCTAGCCGATGCCACATTATAGGGAGGACGTGTCAAGTAAGAAAATGTGAACGAGTTTTGGAGCGGGTAAAAGAGAGGAATGATGAGGCATGGAACTGGATTTCATCGCTCCCAATAGAAAAATGGTCAATGTCCCATGATGGGGGTCACAGATATGGGCATGCGAATACAAATGTAGCTGAGTGTGTCAATTCAGTTTTGAAAGATGCACGTCGTTTACCTGTTGCTGCCCTTATCGAGCACACATTTTATAACATGGTCAAGTACTTTGATAACAGAAGAAATGTGTACTCTGATCAGATGGCCAATGACAAAGTGTACACTTTGCAGTGCCTCAAATTACTTAATAGACGTTTGAAAGTTGCGTACACCCATCAGGTAACCTCTTTCAATCGTGAAGATGGAATTTTTGAAGTGAAGACTGGATACTCCCGTGAAATGCGAAAAGGAGGTAATAAGCAAATGGTATATCTTCGCCTTCAACATTGTAGTTGTGGAAAATTTCAGGGGACGAAGATGCCTTGTTCGCATGCAATAGCAGCATGTATGGCAACTGGAAGAGATTATTTTATCTATATAGATGCTGTGTATTTATTGTCAACTGTGATCAAATGTTATAAAAGTAGTTTTCATCCCTTGGGTAATGAGGCCTATTGGCCAATTATGGAAAGTGATGATGGTCGATGCCTAATACCTGACCCAGACACGAAGAGAAAAAAGGGTAAGTCAGCGGGAAGAAGGAGAAATGAGATGGACGTTGGACCATCCACAAGCGGAGTGCAACATTGTCGACGGTGTGGGCAACCTGGACATAATAGAAAAACTTGTCCACATGTTTAATTCTTTTTGTTCGTGTGTAACTTTAAATATTTTATAACTTTGTAAGACATGTGTTTTTTAATTAACTTTGTAAGACATTATTAATATTATGTATGACGTACTTATATTAACAAAGATTATGTGTATAAGTATGATATAATATCTGATATACATATATTCATTTGTATCTGTGTATAGATATGTACCACAGGCATGGACGTGCCGATTACCTTAGACATCCAGGTCCAGTTGATGGCGAGTTATTACATCTGCAGACGTCGCATAGATCCGAAACAGTATGGGATAATGTGGTAATAAAATAAATTGTGTCGTTAATTTCTTTGTCATTGTATTTGTGCACATATGTTATGGTTATGATAAAATTAATTTGTTGTACAATGTTTCTTCAGGTTAGAGCAAGTCGCGGTGAGTCATATGACTCCAGTTACCTTGAACCTTTGCTTGTGAAGCGAACCAGTCTACATCAAAATAAGTATAATATTCAAAATGATCGTTTTATTTATTGGATGAGCGTAGCAGGATTCTTAGGGGTTTTCCAGGTTGGATATCGTCGTATTGATGGAGCACTTATTACTGCTCATCTTGAGAGATGGAGGCCAGAAACACATTCATTTCACATGCCCGAAGGAGAGATGGCAGTAACTTTGCAAGATGTTGCAGTTCTGTTGGGTCTACCTATTCATGGGCCAGCGATATCTGGTAGAGCGAATGTTGACATATATGACTATTGTTTAAGGTTCCTTGATCAAGTTCTACACCCCTCTAATATGAAGTCGAGACGTCTTTCAATTAGCTGGCTAGCTAAAACCTTCGATCTAACGAAACTTCCCACCAATGCAACCGACGAAACTATATAGTGTTATGTTCATGCTACTATATTGCGAATGATAGGTGGTGATCTGATAGACTCTAAAACAGAGGGTTATGTGCACGGCATGTTCTTTCAATTTGTTGAGGATTTACATCACATGCAAGAGTATAGTTGGGGTAGCGCATGCCTTGCATACTTATACTGCAATTTGTGTAATGTCGTTGACCCATATATTAGTCAGATATCGAGTCCCTTATTGCTTCTACAGCTATGGGCATGGGAGCGATTCACTCAATGTCGTCCTATTATTAGGGGTGGGATAGAACACACACCCATGCTTCCGCTCGGGACTAGGTGCAATAGTTATTTGTTCATATTATTTCAGATTAAAGTATTATATGCTCATTCACTTGATAAAATTATGATTTCAGGTGGGTAGGTAAGAAAGAAACGCGACAATCACCGCGATTCACTTTGCATGGATGGAGATATGAATTTGACGTTCAAACACACTACCAAGTAAGATCTTTGTTATTTTAACTTTTGTCGTTTACAATGTTAGCTATATTAATGTAAAGACTAATTGTTATGACATTATGTAGATCTCTTGGGAGCCATATGCTCAATTTATTCACCAGTTAGATCCGATTTATCTATCCGGGCAGGACATTTGGACGGCTCGAGTACCCTTGATATGCTTCAATGTCGTCGAATGGTATTATCCAGATAGGGTACGACGGTAATTCGACTAGCTCCAGTTTATCCCTGTTCCTCCTTTTCATCATTATGGTTATCATTCAACCAGTCAAAAGGGAAAGTATGATGTTGATTGGAGAGTTGAATGGGCAAAAGAGATTAACATTTGGAATAACCGCCAACAATTTGTGGTTCACAGTAATACCAGTTTATTGACCCAACACTATCATAGTCAATATGGAGACTGGTACAGGCGAGTAACACGAAGATTTTTGACAATCGAGGGGGCCACTCATGTAGGAAGTGTAAGATATCACCAAATTATCTAATTGTTTCATAAATTAATATTCAATTGCACTTTAACAACCATTATATTTATTTTTTTCTTCTTCTGCTAGATTGATACTCACGAGAGAGCATGGATCTCATCATGCTCAAATAATGCTCCGATTGGACGACAGCATAACCGGATGGCTGAGGCTATTCTTGGAGCTTTTGGAGAGTAGCGAAGATACATGGACTACCCAAGTGAATATATCATTCAGGATGATATGCATATTCCTGATTATGGGTTCACTCCTACCGCTAATGCACCATCAGGTAGAGGTCCGAGAACTCGTCAACCAAGGCAAAGGTATGTCGATCCTCCTGGTATGAGCTGTGATACTATTTATGAACCGCCAGTCTGGAGGGATCTATCAATGCAAGCTGGCTCATCTTCATTCACACAAGCCCGAACAAGTTTTGGTGGTTATCCCACATCAGGTGGGTTTGGCCACTACTCCAATCCCCAATCATCTTCAGAGTCATTTCTAGGTCAATCATCGTTGCCAACCGATAGAGATTTTGGCCACCCGACCACTTTAGAATTTTCAATGTTTGAATCAGGCTCTCATTTTTAGGGTAGTTTGGGACCTGATTATTTTACTCCTTCTACAAATATTTTTGCTCCATTTCAAATGGAACGCATGTCCACAATGTCTAACCTCCAATCAGTAGATATATCTAGTATGCGTTCTCATTTATCTGAAGCTAATGATGATGATCCACAAGAGGGCAATCATGGGGATGACGAAGAGGCTGGAAATGATGCACATAACGACGCTATAATCCAACAATCACATGAGCGGAATATGGGTGGTAGAATTCCTTTTCTCAAACGATTCCTTCCACACCGAAATCGTCGACGTCCGAGATGTGGTACCGATTGAATATAATTTGTAGCATATTTGATAAATGTTTTTATATTTAGACGTGACAATCTTTCTACCAATAATATAAATGTCGATTTTCCTTATATTTAGATGTGATAATATTAATATATTTGCTAAATCTCATAATATCTTTTATTTTCAGTTTATTGAAATTATTTTCTAAAATAACTTATAATATATTTAATAAATATAAATATAATTTATTATTATTATTTAAACATATGTTAATAAAACAAATTAGCTTTGTAAAAGAAATTATAAAAAATTATTACGAATTTGAATTTTTTTTAAAAAAAATAAAACTTAAGCAAATGAAAAATGAAACAATTTGTAAAAAAAATTAAAAAAAAATACCGGGATTTAAATCCCTGTAATTAATACATATCCAGGATTTAAATCCCAGAATATAAGGGAATAAATAAAAAATAATAAGTACCGGGATTTAAATCCCGGATATGAATTCATCTCACCTAGATTGGTAAAAAATTTTAATTTGACCTATTTTTTAATAACTTTACTATTTATGCCTATTTTAAAAAATTTCCCGCGGGATAATTGATAGCTAGTTGTTTTTTTTCTTGTTTTAGTGAATCGTTCCTTTGGTAATCTATTAAATGAATAGGTGATGTTTGTTTTTTTTTTTTTTTTTTTTTTGTTATACTTGGTGGAGAAGGGAGATACTGCCAAAATAAAGAAAAAGCTAAATTGAATTTATTATTGTGTCTGATTATCTCCTTGAATTTTTATTTAAAAACACTCTAAACTTAAAATTATGAACAGGTGTGATCTTAGTTGGGCATGAAGGGTTTTTTACTTTGGATTTTAATCTTAAAAAAGTAAGTTATTTTATCATTTTTTTACTCATTGTTTGTAATTTTGCTATTTTATAATATGAGTTTTGATCCATTATTATTTTAAAGTCGCTCTCTTGATAAATTATGTTATTTTTTTAGTTTGATAACTTTTAGGGTTTTATTTTTGAATAAAATTATAATTTATATTTTATCTTAAGATATTCTCATACAATACATTGTATTTTTGAGCAATTGATTAGCTATTACTTGATCATTCAAAGTAAGAAAAGATATCCTCTTTTTTAAGAAAAAATACTGTCAAAATAGTGAAAACAATTTTTACCATCCTTATAATATAACATCAATCGAGTGAAAATCTTCTAATTTTTAGTCTCCAAATTCCTACTACTTCCTCTACTATTAACGACTATCAGCCATTTTTTACTTATATTGAATGAGATCTAGAAAAAAGAAAATAGATACGTGAATATCATGTTAATATACGAGATGAGATAAGATGTTCATATCTAAAGATGGCTCCTTATCTATTGGTATAGTTTGTTGGTACAATCTCCCCTGGGTCAAGGTTCACCAGGTTGACTAAGCTTGAGTCTTGATTTGGGTTTCGATATTTGACAATATATGGAGATTGCAAGTGCAACCGTCCATTTGGAGAGATTGTTGGAACAATTCCCCACTGGTCAATATTTGACCAGGTTGACAAGAAGAAGAGTCAAGTTGGTCAAAGTTGACCGGATACTTGACTGGAAAAGTCCTAACTGGAGATTAGGCAAGGATAAGTCCAACGGGAAGGTTGGCAGAAGAGGGAAATCCAAGTGGGTCAGTGCTGACCAGACACTTGGTGTTGAAAGCTATGGTGAGTGAAGCCAGGCAGATGAAAGTCCTAGTGAGTGAAGTCAAACAATTAGAAACTCTAGTAAGTGAAGCTAGGTGAAAGTCCTGGTGAGTGAAGTCAGACAGCTTGAAATCTTGGTGAGCGAAGCCAGGTGGAAGACCTAGTGAGTGAAGCTAGATAAATGAAAAATCCGAGTAAGTAAAACTAGGTGAAAGTCCTGGTGAGTGAAGTTAGGTAAAAAGTCCTAGTAAGTGAAGCTAGGCAGTTGGGAAAATCCTAGTGAGTAAAATCAAGTGAAAAGCCCTGGTGAGTAAAACCAGGCATGAGTAAAGTCCAGATGAGTCAAAGGTTGACCGAACACTTGGCGATCGAAAGTCCAATAGGGAATTGACATGAAACTAGGAAGTTCAGACGTAGCAAACTTCCGAAGGCTATAACTTTTGACTCTGATATTGGAATGAGATGATCTCAGATGCAAAATGAAGCTTATTTCAAGATTCACACATTTTTATACTTGCTAATCGATTGGGGGGGGATCAATCGATCATCCAATCGATTGGTTAACGAAGAAACAGGGCAAAATGTCTTGATCAATTGGGCAATCGATCAAGATCTTCCCCAATCGATTGGACAATCGATTAGGAGAGTTTAGGAGTGAATAGGAAGGTTCTGAATCATTGGATGATCGATTGAAGCTGCCAATCGATCAGGTGATTGATTGAGAGCGTTTCTTCATGATGAATAGTGAGTTTCCCAATCGATTGGGAGAAGATTTCTGCGAAGCACAGTGAGAGCACAGAGGCGTTCTGAATCGATCGATCTATCGATTCAAATCTCTCCAATCGATTGGGATATGATCATTGCACAGGTTGCAAGGTTTGGACGGCTAGGATAGCTGGGATATGACGTGGCAATCGATCGGGAGCAAGCTTAATCGATTGGGAGCCCTAAAAGCGCAGATATAAAGGCGACGACGAGTTTAAATGCCAGATCTCTCTTCTCCATCTTCTCCACCAGTTCTTGGAAGTCTTGGGAGGAAAAGTGCTGCTGCATTTCCCATCTTCAAGAGGCATTTAAAGTCAGAAAAGTTTAAGGATTCAAGGTTCAAAGTGTCAAGTCATTTTCAATTTGTATTTACATTTTGTTTCCTTATTTTGAGTTGTATTTTCTTGTTCTGGAGTTGTAGAGGTTTCTCCACCTCCAGTTGTTCCTAAAAGGAGTTGTTTTTATAGTGGAGAGTGTGCTCGGCGTTGATCCTTGGATTAGTCATCTCATTTTGAGGTAGATACCAAGTAAATCCTACTTGTTAGCATTGAGAGTTTGCTTTGAGTTTATCCACTGTAAAATCAATATCGACGAAGCGAGCGAGAAAAGCTATTCACCCCCCTCTAGCTCCCAAAGTGACCCAACATAGTTTGCACTAACGGTCTAACTCATGTTTTAATGAATGACAAGTGAGTTAAGTTGGGTGTTTTGTGATCTAATTGCGTTACCAAGTGTGCAGGAATTGATGAGTTCGAAGGACCGGACACCAGGCTGAAATCTAGCTAGGTCTGCAAGACCAGATAATTGGTGTGAAGTTTAGATAAGTCAACGGGCCAACTGAATATCTAGCAGGAAGTTCGGTTGGGTCCGTGGAATCGAACAACTGGTAGTAGTCTAGTTGGATCTATGGACCGGACAACTGGCATGAAGACCTGGTGGGTCAAAAAGCTAGTCAACCGACTGTAAGATGGTAAGTAAAGGTAAGTCACTGGAGGAAAGTGACTTTGTGAGGATGTGTCCTGATTAAGGGACAGTAGGTGTCGATCCAGGTTAGGTCCATTTTAGATCCCTAATCTGAGACCTTGACTAATTTCTGGTCTTGGGAGGACAAGAGCTAATTACTACTTTTTATTTTCACTATGCTAACTTTGTTTTGCATGTTAGATGTTTTAGTTTTGGACTAACATAACTTACAAGGCAAAAGGAGCAAAAAGTCTTCGAAGGCGCCTTCTAGAGGATAAAAGTTGACAGATTCAACGATAAGCTTCAGCAAACTTCGGGATCATATTTGACCCATTGGAGGTGCCTTCAACGCCTATGGAAGACGTCTCCATGGCCTTTATAAGCCAATCTCAACTAAGCTTCTCACAACAACTACTATATGAGCTACTACGCATCAATTCAAGGTTTTGACTGCTTTGACTTCCTACTACGACTCTGCTACGAAGCTGCTGCACCTGACGACTACTTCAAGAACTTCCGATCGTAGTTGGTAGACCGACACAAGCATAAGAGCGCTCTCACATCGATCCCTATGAGTTGGTAACAAAATTTTTTATACTTAATTACTGAAAAAGGGAAGTGTAGCATGTTACACTTCGCCTAAATTCTTTGTACTTGATTCCCTCTTCCAGAGGTACCAGAAGAGGTATTTTAGTGGATTATCCATCGATAGGTCCTCGGGACCTAGGTCTTGGAGTAGGAGTCGTCGAAGGCTCCGAACCAAATAAAATCGATCGTATTTTCTGGTGTTTTTTTACTTAATTTCTGCTACGTACTTATCTTTTAAAATTCAAAAAAATAATATTTTCAAAACCACGTGATTCCCCCCCCCCCCCCCCCCTCACTCTCACACATGACTCAATCTAACAAGTAGTATCAGAGCAGGTTCTGCTCTGAATTAGTACAACCACCAATCAAGCAAGTGGTATCAGAGCAGGTTCATTTTTTTTCCTTCTAATTTTTTTTTTAAATTTACTGTCATTTTTTTTACCGTTAGTTAGAATTAAAATAACCCTTTTGACAAAATTTCTCATAATATTTATTATTATTATTTTTTCAAAATTGGTGAAACACCTTTATTTTCTTTTTATCTCCCACACTACTTACCCCATGACAAAGTCTTGGATATTGCTTCTCGTCTATATTTTTGCCAGTATATCAATGTCTTATAAAAAAGGACAGAGCATCCATGAACCACCATCATATGAGATGTACAAGAGGCATGAATTCAATCTGTGGAGGATGCAGATGAAAAACTTCATCTTTATGAATGACTTCGATGGCAGCATGGCACTTAGGCGATCAACCCAAAACACAGAAGCCAACAGAGAGGTAATAAATTCAATTGTAAAATTATTACCTAATGAAATCACATGCAGAATTGGAAAACACCAAGATGCCTATGAGTTCTGGACTCGTCTGACCAAGCTTCACGAGGAGCCGATGGAGCTAGAAGATAAGTCAAAAGTGAATCCAAACTCAAGTCAAATCCAACGGAGAAGCCTATTGAATTAGGGGATACGCTTAAGGTTAGTATAATTTATCAAAATACCCTTGTTAGTAGTAGTTTAAATAATCTATATGATAATTTAGATAAATATGAAATTATCCCAAATATGGTCCATGATAATCTAGATTTATATGATTCAAATTCAGAACTACAAAATAATCTAGATTCAGATCAAGTCAATCAAGACTTTGATTAAATCGGTATCAATATTGACTTGGTCAAACAGAACATTGACCAAATCAATTCAAATAAATTAATTGACTTAGAAAATTTAAAATTAAATAAAAATTCAGAAATAATTAATTCAAATTTAAAACTTAAAAATGAGAAAATAGATTTATATAAAATTAATAAATACTTTAATAAATTATTTAATAATCTAAAAATATCAATCTAGAAAAGTCTATCCAAAAATAAATAATTTAATTAACAAAAAATTAAATTTTAAAGATAAGAATATAGATAAAATTAATCTAATAAATTCAACTAATAATATAAATTTAAAAGACAAAGAAAATATAAGGATAAAATCAAACACTTTCATAAAATCAAAATTAAATTTAACAAATTCAAAATTAAATATTAAAGATAACATCCTAAACAAAGATGATCTAGCAAATTTAAAATTAATAATTAATAAAAGGTTAAGCATTAAGCCTTTAAAGAAATATAATTCAAATAATTTAATCAATTCAAAATTAAAAATTAATAAAAACTTAAGTATTAAAAATAATCTCTTAAAGAAAGATAATTCAAGTAACTTAATAAAATTAAAATTAAAATTAAAAGAAAATTTAAATATTAAGTACACTCCTTTAAGGGTAATTTAACTAATTTAATTAATTTAAAATTAAAAATGTAAATACAATCTAAACTACAATTAATTAAATCTTAATTAAAACTTAATTAAATTAAACTTAAAGAAAAGGGCTCCTAAAACTTGTCTAACCAAGCAAGAAGAACTAAGCCAAATTCACATAAAACTAAAAGCTCAATAATTCAGGAGAAAATTCTAAATTAGCTGGCACCTCCAAATAATAGTTTATCCATCAAGGTAATTAAGAATAGTCAAAAAGGGATAAAAGTTTAACTTGATCAACGGTACTGGCGAACTTTTGAATGATAATAGGTTAGGGAAACTCTGTCTATGCATGTCTAGGAAGATATGGTTTCGACCTGGTATATTTGGGTTAGTGAAACTAACTGAAGCTACCCCTTACGAATCCTAACTGGTTAGACTAGAGTTTTGTTACTAAGTTCAGTAGATAGGACTATTTAGAAAATTTCGAAAACATGGTTACTCTAATGATGTCCAAGTGATTCACCATATCCTTGAAGTTTATCCAAAGAATGTCTACTTGTTGAACTCAAAGCTAAACTTGAATCTAACACAAAGTTAAACTCAACCCTAAAATTAAACTTAACTAATCTCACAAAACTATATGATTTCCTGATTGAAAACATAGATCGGGTGAGATGATTAAGGATTTGAAATTAAATTAAAATAAACTAAATTAAAATAAATTTTAAAAACTAAATTAAATTATATTAATCAATCATAAAATCAATTCAATAGAGAAAGTGTACTAATCCTACACTTTCTTAAGCAATAAAAAGCTTAATTAAAAGTTACCCAACACGGAGGTGGAGAAATGATCGAGCTTGAAAGTCATTGTTGGTCGGTCTGTAGTAGCCATGCATAACAGCGTTGCAGTACAACAGTAGCATAAAGTTGAAGCAGCCTAACAGTTAAGGAAGCGGATAGAAAAGTTGTGCTTAACCTCTTTGTCGAACTCTCTTTTTAAATAGTGTTGGAAGCACCTCTAACTATGCTTATCCGATCCAAAGATTTTGGTCTTTATCCATGTGAGGGCAGCTTCCATAAGCTCTTAGGTGCCTTCAATTCCCTCCAAGGCGCCTCCAGTCAGCTCTAAGGTGCCTCCCCCCAATGAAACTTTATCTTCAAAACTTATCTATACAAGGGCACCTCCAATAATCTTTGAGGCACCTCGAGCATTGTTCATCCAAGATTAAATTTTGCACTATACTTCTGCAAAACACATTAGTCTAAATAACAAAAGGTAACCTGCAAAACAAAGTTAGTACATTAAAAATAAGATGAAATAAAATTATTAATTAGATCATGTCTTATCAAGATCAGGATCTAATTAAGGTCTAAACTTAAACTTTCAAAATTGATCTGAGTTAAGCCAATGACTACAACTCCACAGGGGCTCATCCTCACTGGATCTCTCCTCCAGTGCTAATCTCACTTACCAATTACAGACTTACTCAACTCTTGACCCACTAGGCATTCCTATTTGATGTCTCATCTGGACTTCAGCCAGTTGTTAGGTTTTGTAGATCCAACTAGACTTCCTACCAGATATAAACTTATCTGGTCTTCCTACCAGTTCTCAATTGGACTTCAGCCTGGTGTTAGGTTCCATCAAGTCTTTTAGTCCTATATATTTGGTAAATAAGTTAAATTACAAGTCTAACTTTAACTTTTATCATACATCAAAATCTGAGTTTGATTATTAGTACAAACTATACCAACAATCTCCACCTTTTCATGTAATGACAATCTGGGTTAAAGTTAGGAAAATAAAGTTATTTCTGGCTAAGTAAAATATTATGCATTAAGTCCAAAAGAAATATGCATTAAGTCTTAAAGCCTAAGTTCTTAACTTAACCCTTACTTTCCCCCTGATACAGGTCATAACGAGTGGATCCAGAAGATAATGTAGTAGTCAAAGTCAAGGTGATGGGACGGTCAAAGACAAGATAGATGAGCATTCCATACTTGGTTCTATTAATCGTCCAGCCTCAAAATTCTCGGGTCTTGCCAGTGCGACTCCACAGCAGAACGCCCGAATAAGTACAATTGGATGTGAACTTAGTTGAATTTAAAGATTTTAGGGTTTTACTCTAGAAACAAAAAGCTAGAATGTTCGGTCCGTTAACGGCCCAGGAAAGCCAGGTTGGGCAAAAGATCGGTCGGACGAAGGCTGAATGAATATAAAAGTTCTCTATGAATACCCGGCCGGGCAAAGCCCGAGCGGCCCCAGAGATACTTAACCTTACATATATCATTTAGTATATGATCAATTAAACGAAGGCCGAACGAACATAAAAGTTCTCTGTGAACACCCGATCGGGCAAAGCCCGAGCAGGCCTCGAGATACTTAACCGTATATATATCTTTTAATATACGATCGGTCGGACAAACACCGAACGAACATAAAAGTTCTCTGTGAACACTCGGCCGGGCAAAGCCTGGACATCCCCAGAGATACTTAACCTTATATGTCTTTTAATATACGATCGGTCGGATGACGATCGAACGAACATAAAAGTTCTCTGTGAACACCCGACCGGTAAAAGCCCTGGCGGACCCTGAGATACTTAACCTTATATATATCTTTTAATATATAGGATTGGTCGGATAGAGATTGAACAAACATAAAGGTTCTCTATAAATACTCGACCGGGCAAAGTCCGGACAAGCTTAAAGATACTTATCCTCAGAAAACCCTGCATCTCCACTCGGTCAGGCACAGGTCGACCGGGTTTTAATTACTTAATGTCATCTTATCTTTGAAATAAAGCTCTAATATACATAATCTACCATGTGATCTCTTGAATGAAGCTTTGGCACATTATAAACACTATATTAAAATAGATTCCTGCAATATTTAACATATGACAGTGCAGATTGATACAATGACAAGTAATACGACCATCCTTATGGACAGGATAAGATACTATAACAAAATATAATGATAAGCAATAAGGTGGGTTTTACGAACCAACTAAGATACATTCAGCAGACAAACAACTGATAACATTTTAATAGTCTGTCATAGTTATCGAAAAATATTCCTTTGGAAACTCCTCTGAAGTCTATCTGATTTCTCATTGATGATTCATCTATAACGACATCCCCCTCCCATGACTTCAGAAAATGTTTAAGTTATTAATGATAAAAAAGTTACATCTGTGGGTAAAAAAAAAGATTTCTCAAAAGCTCTTTGGAGAACTACCTAATGAACTCTGACGCATGATGCCACCTCATGGTCACGGAGATTGTGAGAGGTGGTATAAAAAAGAGGGGTCTTCTTTGTTGGCGAGGTACACAATTTTCACATCTAAAACCTTCATTCGTGCATCCACTACTGTTCTTCTTCTTCCACTTGCAAGGAAACTACTGACTTGAGCATCAGAGAGCCTTTCCAAAGACCCTTTCACTGGTTTTTGGTCACTAACGCTTCGTTGTATCGGCTGATTGTGTGTAGGATCGTTGAGGAGTTTCATCCCAGATCGGAGAATCAGCTATTCGTCAATAAACCACCCACCTGAGCTCTACTCAACCTTCAGACAAGATCAAATTTGGGGTCATCTGTAGGAATCTTCTCCTGAATCTGAAGCTACAAGAGGGAGGAGGCTGGAAAACTCAACACTGTCATCTTAACACAAGAAGATCTGAAGTTACTTATCAATGCCAGAGCGTAAACATTATTTCAACAACAACAACAAGCCAACACTGGTGGCACATTGCCACCACCAAATCCAGCAGCATCAACGACAACCATCAAAGGGAGAGAGGAGTTCAAGAGGAAGGTCCTGCTCGCTTGCTTCCTACGCCTCTCTCTCCAACTCGATGCCCTGAGCACTTTTCTGCACACCATTTGAACAGGTGAACCAAGGAAGGGCACTCGAGGAATCTTTTAGAGAAGCACCTATGCGGGATAAGCATAAGGGAAAGGTCGTAGCCAGTGATAGCTCCCCGGAGTGGATCGTCACCCCATTCTCTCAATGGGTGTTGGACGATCCATTGCCAAAACATTATCAGAATCTGAACATAGGAGAATATTCGGGGACAACCGACCTGGAAGATCATCTCCTCAAGTTCGAGAATGCTGCCTTCCTTTAATAATTTACGGACGGTGTTAAATGTCAAATGTTTCTCACCGCATTTGGCGGAGCAACCCAATGATGGTTCAAACAGCTGCCAAATAACTCTTTTGTTGTGTTTAACCCCGTGGATATTTTGATGTGATCAACCAAGTTAGGTTAGGTCCTGCTTATTATTTGATCCTTGCGTCTAAGTGTGTAGGAACTTAGGCGCGCAGGAAGTCGAGCGGAAGACGCAGCTAACGAGAAGGACGACACGGGAAGGAAGCCGAAGGGCTCGGTGCGTCTGAAGGACAAAAGAGATGTGGAAGAATACACCGGTGGATGAGAAGAACGTGTGCGACATTCGAGGGATGAGAAGTCGGGACAAAAATCTACTCGAGGAAAAGGTCGAAAATTGGATTCGGGTGAGCCCTATTTCGATTGGCCAGCTTTGAGGCGCCTCAAGCAGGATTGGAGGCGCCTTAACCTTGAAGGCGCCTCAAGCAAGATTGGAGGTGCCTCAAACTTGAAGGCACCTTCATGCTTATTTGAGGCGCCTCAGCCCCATCAAAATGACCGTTTACATTCGGATAGAGTTCTATCCGATCAAACTGGTTGGAGGTGCCTTGGACCTCTCTGGAGGCGCCTTCGACCCTCGAGATAAACTTTCCAGGAGCTATATAAAGGCCCCTGGAGCTAGGAATTATTAATTCAACTCTACAATCAATTCCTAACAACTTGTAAGCATTTTTAGTGTGTAAAAAAGACTTCTCCGCCTACAGTGAAGGAGATTTTCTACTAGAGTTGTTCGACTGTCTTGGATTAACAACCCCCTGGGTTGTAACTAAGTTAAATCCTTGTCTCCTCTTCTTTTTCTATTATTTAGTTTTTATATTATAACTGTTGCTAGTTTTTGGGTTGAAAGTCTTGAGGAGGATATACTCTTTTATTTTGCAGGCAATTCACCCCCCTCTTGCCGGCCCTGCTGCACCAACACGCTGTTTCAAGGACTTTCACAAGATATTTCTTCACCATTTCTCCAACAACAGGCAGTATCACAAAATCCCTTGGAGTCTATTCTCACTTAAACAAAGGCCTAAAGAAACCATTTGAGCCTATATCAAGAGATTCAATCAAGTGGTCATGGATGTTCCCATGGCTACCACGTAGATTTTAGTGAGTGTCTTCTCTCAGGGACTCACTAATAATGATTTCTTTCTAGATTTGGTTAGAAAATCTCCAGCCAAATTTGATATGCTGATCAAGCGGGCAACAGAATTTATTAATGTTGAAGAAGCCCAGGCTACCCGAAAGGAGGGTACCACACCTGTTATTGCTCAAGCCACTGAGCGTCCGATCCTACCTGCGCCCCACCTAAAGGACCTCGAGCAGGTCCTAAATATCATCATCAAGAATCGTGGCCCAAGACATACAACATATGGAGGTCCCTCGGGAAGTTCCACAAAAATGGTGCACATATCATCGAACAGTCACTCATAATATGAAGGATTATTACACTATGCAAAATCGGCGAAATGGCAATCCCAAATATCGTCGACATTCACCAGCCCCAAACCGATGACAGTATGCATGACAAAATAGCCCATTCAAGATTGAGTATCTTGTGACCGAGCCACAGCAAGGAACCCTACAGCTCCAGGCCGAGCAAACCTAAGCGCCCGCTTGGGTGCAACAAGAACAACCTTTTTCTCAGCAAGAAGAAAATCACAGTAATGTCACTCGTGGTAATATCAACATGATATCTAGGGGGCCAACTAATGGTGATTCTAACTGAGCGAGGAAGTCACATGCTCGACATCTCGTCATTCATGAAGTCGAATGTAGCATAGAGCAGGTGGCTAGACCCAAAATCAGCTTCGGGCCTAAAGATCTAGAGGGAGTAGAAATACCCCATGATGATGCATTAATAATTAAGGTTGTTATAGTCAATTACAATATCTTTCATACTTTTATTGATACAAGCAATTCCATTAATATTATCTTCAAACAAGTATTTGACCAATTATGAATCGACCCAAGTGAGCTTCAGCCCATGGTAACTCCTCTATATGGGTTTACAGGTATTGAGGTCAGCCACTCGGCCAAATAAAGTTGGTCATATCCTTAGGGGAGGAGTCCCTGATAAGAACGCACCGATCAATTTTCATAGTACTGGACGCACCTTTTACCTACAATATTATTTTAGGTTGATCGACCCTAAATGATTCCGAGTGGTCGTTTTAACCTTTTTCCAGAAGATAAAATTCCCTGACAACCAAGCGGGGAAGGTCAAAGGTGATCAACTAGTAATGCGCAAGTGCTACGTGGAGATAGTGAAGACGGAAGCCAATGTTGCTCGAAAAATGCAAAGGATGGAGGTTAACGCCATCCAAGAAAAGTCGCTCATCTTGGTGTATGAAGAAAAGGAAGAGGTACAAATTTAGGCCAGTCGACTGAAGGCCATCACTCAGATAGCGACCGACTTGGCTCCTGAGCTTAAAGCCGAGCTAGTGGAGTGTTTGACACGCAATAGTGACGTGTTTGTCTGGACGTCCAAAGAAGTAACAGGTGTTTCCAATAGTAATGGAGCATGTACTCCATGTTTATCCTGATGCCCATCCAGTCAAACAAAGAAAGTGAGATTTCAGGGCTACCAAAGTAAAATCATTAAAGAAGAGGTGGACAAGTTACTGGAGCCGAGCTACATCAGGGAAGTGCAGTTCCCGAGTTGGTTGGCTAATATCCTAGTTTCTAAGCTTGGGAACTAGTGGCGGTGTGTATTGACTTCAGAGATCTTAACAAAGCTTGCCCGAAGGATTACTATCCAATACCCCACATCGATCAAGTTATCGATTCTGCCTCTGGTTGCTAATTCATCTGTATGTTGGATTCCTATCAAGGATATCACTAAGTCCTGCTCGCCAAGGAAGATTAAGAAAAGGTCAGCTTCATAACTGCTGAGGGTACTTATTATTATAATGTTATGTCGTTCAGACAAAAGAATGCAGGAACTACCTATCAAAGACTTATGAACTAGGTCTTTCAAAAGCAAATTGGACGGAACATAGAAGTTTATGTAGACGATATCCTCATCAAATTTCTTCAGGCTACGGATTTGATTAAAGACATAGAAGAAACTTGTAGAACTTTGAAGTAGTACGGGCTTAATCTCAACCCTTGCAAATATTTATTCAAAGCTAGAAGTGGAAGATTTCTGGGCTACATAGTCACAAAGTGAGAGATCGAAGCCAACCCTACTAAAGTACAAGATTTACAGAACATGGCTCCCCTATGTAACTTGGAGGAGGCTTAAAGATTGACTAGACGAATTACTGTGCTATCTCACTTCATCTCTCAATCGGCTGATCGAAGTTTGCCTTTCTTCAAGATACTTCATCGAGCAACCAAATTCTAGTAGGATCCTGACTACAATAAGGCGTTCAAAGAGATAAAGAATTATTTGTCAGATCTGCCCATCCTAGCTAAGCTAATAGTGGGTGAAACTTTGTGGGTTTACATATCAACTAATGAACATGCTATTGGTTTAGTATTGGTGAGGTAGGAGGAAAAAGAGTAACAACCTGTATACTTTTTGAGTCATTTATTAAAAGGAGCAGAGTGCCGCTATACATCACTTGAGAAATTGGTGTATGGATTGGTCTTAGCTGCTCGAAGGTTGTGTCCTTATTTTTTATCACATTCAATCATCGTATTAACTAACAGCACTCTGGGTCAAGTGCTTGTTAACCTTGAGGCGTATGGAAGATTGATAAATGGACAACTGAACTTAGTAAGTATGATATACACCTCGTGTAGCCATCAAAGCTCAAACTTTAACTGACTTCATAGCAGAAGTACAAGGCCCTGAAATCGAGAAAACTTGGAAGATATATGTAAATAGATTCTCTACTCGGCAAGGTAGTGGAATAGGTATTCTTGTTATATCACCCAGGGAAGATCGAATGCAATTATTTGTTAGATTAAATTACCGAGCAACCAATAATAAAGCAGAATATGAGGCATTAATAGCATGATTACAAGCTGCGCGACATGTTGGAGCCGCCTAGGTTTTAATCTACTCAAATTCTCAGTTGGTGGCTCAATAATTGTCTGACAACTTTGAGATTAATAATGAATGTCTTAAGTTATATGCAGAAGCTTTTGATAAATTAAAAGCTGAATTCTAAGAAGTGACCATACAGAAGATTGCCCGATCAAATAATCAAATAGTAGATGAGTTAGTCAAACTAGCTTCTGCTATAATTCCTTGGAATTTGGATTAGCCTGTGGAGCAAACATTATTAGTGGCTTACATCAAGTGGCAAGCCGACCTGAAGCTACAAAGTGATTAGAGAACACCAATCATCTTATTCTTACAACAGGGTACTCTATCCACCAACGAGGAGCAAGCACAGGTACTCAAGAAAAGAGCTAGTCGGTTTACTATGATTGGAGATCATCTTTATAAAAGTGCATTTTCTTGTCCTTTACTCAAATGCATTAGGCCGAGCAATGTGCAATACATTTTGCAAGAAGTGCATTAGAGTTCCTATGGAAGTCATGCAGGAGGTCATTCTCTCGCCCAAAAAATATTATTGGCTGAATATTTTTAGCTTACTCTATAAGCTGATGCATCTCAACTAGTACTGCTTATCTTGTCAGAAGCATCAGACCATCCTGCATCATCCCACAAAATTACTTAAAACCTCTATGGTTTCTTAGCCATTCGATTAGTTGGGGATGGATATAGTAGGATCTTTTCCCTTGGCATCTGCTCAGAGGAGGTTTTTACTGGTAGTAGTAGATTATTTCTCAAAATGGGTGGAAGCTGAGCCCTTATCAAAAATAATAGAGCACATGGTTATTAAATTCTTATGGTAAAATATTATCTGCAGATTCAATATTTCGCATAAACTGGTTTTTGATAATGGAAGGCAATTCCAAGGAAGAAGGATCAAAGAATGGTGTCTGGGGTATGGTATTACACAGGTCTTCATGTTGGTAGCTTATCTGCAAAGTAATGGACAAGCTGAAATAAAAAACAGAGAAATTATCAGAAGGTTCAAGATTAAATTAGATCATGTTGAGGGTAGTCGGGTGGATGAATTACATAGTGTATTATGGGTGTATCGCACAACTCCTCGAAAATTGACAAGTATAACTCCTTTTCACTTAGTTTATGGTGGTGAGGTAGTGATCCTAGTCGAGATAGAGATAGAATCTTATCATAGGCATTTGTATGATTAAGATAATGTCGACTAGCATCTTATAGAGCTCGACCTGATAGAAGAAGTTCGGGGCAAGGCAACAGCCGGGCTTATGTCATACCGTCAAAGGATGAGGTAAAATTATAACAGACGGATTATTCCTAGATTTTTTTCAGGTGTATAATCTGGTCTAAAAGCGCATCAAGCCGGTCGGGAACGTTAATAAACTAGAGCCGCAATTGGGAGGACCATTTAAGGTGGTATAAAAGCACGTCTCTAGTTCTTATTATCTTGAAGATGCTGAGGGTCGGAGGCTGGACATACCTTGGAGTGCTAATCATCTACAACCTTATAGAGCTTAATAAGTATGCTTGTAACTTACTTCTGCATTTTGTTCAACTTTTATACATTCAATAAAAAGTATATGTGTACTCATCTCAGTCAAACTCGACTTTAAATTCTACATACTGTTGGGTATAATTATCTCTATCAGGTGGGCTTAAGTTGCATATGTGAATACGATCTAAATCCTTTAAAGTGATCTAACTTATGCTTATTAAGTTTAGTTATTGGATGTAGACCATGTATGTGTAGAACCTTTAGTCCCGCATCTATTATCATCTATATGCTGATAATAGATATTCAGTATATATATGACCTATAGTCCCACATCTATGATTATCTATGGGCTGATAATAGATATGCACTATATAATGGGTTGGTCACAAGAGGATTAGGGCATCTTTAAGACATCTCTTTGTTCCCCATTGACGAAGAGGATTCGACACCGTCAACCGTAACTCCAGAAGGCCAACCTTCTCCTTCTTTTTCTTCTTCCGTAGGATTGTTGGATCGACGAGCTCTACACGAAGAATAATGACAATTCTGCTGCATTTAGGTTCTTTGTAATTATAATATTTACTTTCTTATGCCATGTTCTCGATGAAATGAAACTTCATGCTCATATGTTCTTAGTTTTCCTATTCGAATTCTTATTTTGATTGTCTAGAATTCATGCGGCTTAGGTTTTTACAAGAACCATCACATAGTCGATAGTCAAACTACGATTTTAAACTCTATACAGTCAAACTCGACTATAAACTCTACATAGTCGACAGTCAAACTGCAACTTTAAACTATATACTATAGGAAATGGGAACGTAGAAACATGCCCATATCGGAGGGAATAGCTGAGATGGATAAAAAAAACCATATGCCAGTGCTATTGGTAGTTTAATGTACACTATGTTGTGTACACGTCCCGTATCAGCTATGTTGTGGGCTTGGTCAGTCGTTTCTAGTCAAACCCAAGACCGAGACACTAGAAGGCGGTGAAAAGGATATTCAAATATCTGAAGGTGACAACAAATTATTGTCTCTATTTTCAAGGATCAGATATGAGTCTAAAAGACTATTCAGATGTAGATTGGGCTGGGGATCTGGATGATAGAAAATCCACATTAGGCTATGCATTCTTGCTGAATGGTGCCGCTATCTCTTGGAACAGTAAGAAACAAGCTTGTGTAGCTTTGTCAACTATGAAAGCTGAATATGTGGTATGTTTAGCGACTGTGCAAGAAGCAGTCTGGTTGAGAAGGTTCCTGAAGCATATGAAAATTGCTGAGGATAGTGGGAGTCCAATAACTATCTAATGTGACAGTCAAGCTGCAATAACTTTTTCCAAGGATCCCAAATATTACAGCAAAGGCAAGCATATATAAATTAAATATAATTTTGTGAGGGATATTATGGCTAAAAGAAAAGTAATTCTTGAGTATGTCCCTACACGTGATATGCTTGCAAATCTTTTTACTAAGCCAATGACTAAAGAGTCATTTAAAGAACATGTAAAGTCTTTGGGACTTCCTAGAATGCAACAATATTGAAATAACAATCAAACTTTGTGATTTGATTATGTCATTTGTCATAATTTATTCAGTGTATTTGTTGTATTTGTTACATTCATATAAGATCTTGGTGAGCATGTTGGCAAGCTGAGATTGGTCCACTCACATAGATAATCATTTCTGTTTGTTAAGTACAAATAGAGGTAAAGTCGTTATTTATAGAATACCTTATGTAGCTAAAATTAGAGACATATCCATAAGTTGAGGTCACCTTGATAATTGTGTCAAGATGAGATCATTTATGTGTTATAATGATCAAAGTAAATGAACTTACCATTTACTGAACCTGTTAAAAGTCATATTAGAATTCATATGTTGAATTCAGGATTAAACATTAAGTATGTCTTGATCAAAATCTGTACGATGTTAAATTTGAGACAAACATGCACTCTTTTTAGTAAGAAGAATAACATCGTAACATGTGATTCATACCACATGTGCTATTGTGACAATAAAGGTAGTAGGAGAATGGATCCCTGTTTCTCTAGTATGTGAGACCTTTGAGATTATAAGTTAATCTCAGTTTTTTGTCTTAGTGAATATTTAGTTGTTTACTTGAAGTTCTAATCAGTGTCTGCTACTTTAGCATGTATCCTATGACTATGTATAATTCAGTCTATGGAACATAACTAGGA
The DNA here is from genome assembly GCF_018446385.1 of Zingiber officinale. Classification (NCBI taxonomy): domain Eukaryota; kingdom Viridiplantae; phylum Streptophyta; class Magnoliopsida; order Zingiberales; family Zingiberaceae; genus Zingiber; species Zingiber officinale. The sequence goes on from NC_055988.1 coordinate 150,244,810, forward strand.
AAGCGACTGATTAATATGAATAGATTTTAGCTAAAAAGGAAGATTAAATATATTTACATCATTAAATATTATTCACTAGTCGATCCATTTCTGTTATGTATAGAAATAAATATGAATATTAGATATGGAACATGATATTGACATAATGGTCATTATAAAAGATTAGAGATGTTCATATTGATGTAAATGAAAATTATTTAATCTGGGTAAATAGTAAGATATGGATATCTCCAAGATAATGGTTGTGTGCCACTGGGAGATTGGATGGATCTTGGATAAAGGCTATGTGCCACCAGGAAAGAGGTTATGTGTCATGCAGAGTGTGTCTCTAATTTATTTAAGCGGTTAAGTAAAGAGTAACAACATTGTTAGCATTGATCACTCAGAGAGAGGCTATGTAAGGTGTAACAATCTTCTTAGCAACTATCGCTCAGTGTGCTTGCGGTCACACGAACCAGTTTTTCTAAGTATGGATTGCATGTTCTAATATGGTTTATATGACTAAACTCTCAAATAGTCTATGTGAGTTATTTAGTCTATGTGACTAACTGGTCTTAATGACTAACCTGAATGAACTAGTCTTAGTGACTTACCTTGAATGAGTGGGAGATGTAGGAAATGGGAACATGGGAACATGGCCACATTGCCCACTACTCTTAATAGAAAATATCCATTATACCCCTGGGCTATTTCCCTTTATAAAGGGTGCGCCCAAGGATCATTTCAAGAAGAGGAACAACAATAAAATGGTATTAGAGCTATGGTCCAAACTAGATGCCATGTGGGGCGGCCTTGAACGAAGTTGAGGGAGGGCCTGAAGCAAGTCAGGGTGATCGGGATGTTCGCGGAGAGGTCCGGAGTAGGTCAGGGTGATCGAGATGCTTGCGGGGAGACCAGGAGTAGGTCAGGGTGATCGGATGTTCGAGGAGAGGCCGGAGTAGGTTAAGGTGACCAGATGCTTGTGGGGAGGCCTGAAGCAAGTCAGGGTGATCGGATACTTGCGGGGAGGCAGGTAGGTCAAGGTGACTGGATGCTCACAGGGAGGCTCAAAGTAAATCAGGGTGACCGGATGCTATCGGATAGGCCTGAAGCAAGTCAAGATTGACCGAATCTAGCTGCTTGCGGGGAGGCCCAGAACATGTCAGGGTAACTGAATGTTCACGCGGGGGGGGGGGTTCTGACCATAAGAGTAATGGTGATCCTTCGTTTAAGGGGAGGATTGTTTGGTTCAATTAAAGTCCCACATAGGAAAGATTTGGTAAAGATCATGGGTTTAAAAGGATGCTATTAGAGTGTATACTAAAAGCTTAGCTTTTGTATAAATATTTATTTAGAAATAAAGAATCACAATGGTCAAATACCTAAATTTATATGCTAAGTAGAGTTGTTCAATTAATTTATATTGTAGATAACATGGTGTATGGTGTCACACACAGAAGATGATGTTATCAATTCCTTATAAATTATAAACAGTAGCTCACGACTAAGATGGAAAGGAACAAACCATTAGAATAGTCGTAGTGTAATTAGGTATTAGTTTATCTTGACTAATAAATTACACTAGTACACTCTAAGTGTATTGAGTAGGACCATTTAAGCTAAGTTCTTTTTATACTGACTTAATAAAAGAATGAGACCTTAGTTGTTATAGAAGTGTGTGCTCTTAATCCTAATATAATAACAAGCATATATATTTAATATTTATTTCTTTGACTTATCAAAGGGTGAGATTTAGCTCGATAAATCAATAGGCCCGATAAGTTGGGAAATGATATTACTTATAGTGTGTGTTGTTGATTATAGAAGGAAACTGTGTCCTAGTAATCTAGGCTGAGAATGTCCCCAAGAGGAGCTCATAAGGATTGTCATGTTAAACCCTGCAGGTGGACTTAGTCCGACATGACGATAAAGTTGAGTGGTACTACTCTTGAAGCTAGATATTAATTAAGTGAGTTGTCAGGAACTTAGTTAATTAGTGGACATTTATTATCTTAAACACAGGGAGACTAACACACTTATGATAAGAAGGAGCCCATAATGTAATTTGAGATTGGTGCGGTAGTGCGATAATAACTCTCTAGTGGAATGAGTTATTATCGATGAACTTGAGTTGTGTGTTCGAGGCGAACATGGGATACTTGAGTGGTCGGGATGCCAAAACCAATTTCTCCTCTAGGTCCCTGTCGTAGCCTCATTAAAGCCTCAAGTCCATCCAAATAAAAGCCCATCTTGATGTCCAAGAAGGGGGTCAGTCTATTGCTTGGTGACCAAGCAAGCGTCGACCACCATCTCCTCTTAAGGGACCGACCCTTTTACTTGGTGCCCAAGCAAGAGGGGGCCAGCCACATTAATTCAAACAAGGAGGAGTGTTTTGAATTTTTAAAATCTTCTCTTTGTAGAAAACTACAAGTTTAAAAGAGATATTTTAAAATTTAAAAACTTTCCTTATTTGAATTAGGTCACATGGTTTAAAAGAGAGTTTTAAAAAGTTTTAAAACTTTCCTTATTTAACCATCCTCATGGTTTTTTAAAAGAGAGTTTTAAATTTAAAACTTTCTTTTTTTGTAACCATGTTAAAAAAAGGAAATTTTAGAAGAGATGTTTTAAATTTTAAAACTTGATTTTAATTTTTAAAACTTTCCTTTTTTAACATCCACTTTAGGAAATTAAAAGAGAGCTTGTAAAATTTTATAAGAGCATTCATTCTTTGCTTTTAAAATTTTTACAAAGATATTATTTCCTTTCCTATTAGGGCCGACCACCCTTGCTTGGTGCCCAAACAAGGGGCCGGCCACATCATCCAACCATTGATTGATGATTGATTCAATCAAGAGGAAAGAAAGGGAAAAATAAAAGAGGAAAAGGAAAATAAGAGGAAGATTTTAATTTTTTGTAAAAAGTCTATCCTTATTTGCCTTGAGCAAGTAATATAAAAGAAGGGGAGGGGAGACCTCATGAGATAACAATTCTTATTCTCTTGTTGGAGCTCTTCATTGTGGCCGACCCCTCTCCTCTTCCTTTTCCCTTGCTCTCTTTTATTCCTTGAGGTGGTGGTGGCCGAAACTTAGAGAAGGAGGAGAAGGCTTTGGGTGGTGTTCATCTTGGAGGATCGCCACCCACACGACATCCAAGGCGAGACGAGGAATACGACAGAAGATCTCGAGGTTATTAGCATACAAAGAAGAGGTATAACTAGTAATTAATTTTCGCATCATGCTAGTTATTTTTCTTTATATGAATTCCAAACACAAGAGGCATTAGATTCTAGTTTTTCGAATTTGTTATTCGAGTTTGTGTTTTTTTTTATTTTTTGAATTTGTGATTCGATTGTTCCTTTTGGTTAAACCTAGAGTTATATAAGGAAATTAAATATTAGCTTTTCTTAAAAGGCTTTGTCTAAGCGGTGGTGGATGCTCCCATACCTAAGAAGGCCATGTGCCTCACTATGCAGTCCTGGAAGCCAATTTTAGAAATTAAAATTTAATTGAATTTATAACATAGGTGAATTTAGATCAATAATGTTAAGTTCCGCTTGCGATCCAAGTCTAAACCATTAAGAACAGATAAGTTAAATTTGGAATCAATAATGTTAAGTTCCATTTGTAATTCCTAATTTAACTTCTAAAGAACACAATAGGTTGTTTAGGAAAGGTTCGACACTTGTACAAAAATTTTTATACAGTGGAACTGGTACGATCTTCCTAGGACCAACCAACAATTGGTATCAGAGCTAAGGTTTGCCTCTATGTATTTAGAATTGAATTAGATTATGCATATGTCATACATAATTTAGGCAGGATAATAGTAGGATATGCTAACTCTTTGGTTGCAGGCTCCAACTATTATGGCTTATAGATGTTGTGTGTGATTGGACCCTTGGACATGTCAAGGGCATTATTTTTATGTGTGCATGATTGTATGTAACTAATACAGCAGGAGCTGTATTAGCCCTGGGATTTTAGAATTTTATTTTCAATCTAGATTACATGTACATTCCTTCGTGGAATATAGGATCGATATATGTAAAATTCTAATTTTGTCGCGGATCGGATGCTTGCGAGGCGTGGTACTTTTGGAGCACCAGAGGCACATCAGAATAAGAAGCAAGATAGATGCGACAATCTAGACCCGATGGTGGTGGCTAAAGATGGCAGCAGCTAGGGTTGGAGCACATGAAGAACAGTGACGGAAAATGTCATAATAGTTGGAAAATTAATTTTCATATTTATTGCTTTTATTTACTGTGATGTGTGCATGTGATGTATACTAGCATAGGTTAAAATTCCTCATTTTAAATAACTAAGTGGGAGAGGGATTTTTAAATAAATTCCACGGTCTCCATTACTGGTTTGTAAGTAATGCAACAAGCTTGCGTGTTGGCTCTGAGTGCCTTCCTCCATATCGGATGAGCTTGTTTGCGGATCACTAGATCAAACTTTCATTTTTGGATGACTATAGGAAATTAATTAGGAGCGTGTGATCTTCCCCATCGGAAGGGCACAATCTTATTTAATGGACTAAGTGTCAACACATTTAATAGTATCCTTCCCATCGGAGTCACTGCTATTATTTGTGTGACCGAAGAAAACCAACTATTAATTTGTCATAAAGATAGGTTGACAAGATAATAAAATTAAAATCCACTCTTACAAATGTTGAGATTTTGTATACGTCCACACTATCGTGGCATATAAAATTTATGGTGTATGAGGTAATTTTATTTGTCAGGTTGACAAGAAAATAAAATTAATGGGAAAAACTCCTCTTACAAATGTTTGATTTTGTATACGTCCACATTATCGTGGCATACAAAATTCATGGTGTTTGAGGTAATTTTATTTGTTATAAAGATTTATTGACAAGATAATTAATGGGTAAAAATCTCTCTCTTACAAATGTTTGAATTTATATACGTCCATACTATTGTGGCATGCATAATTCCCGGTGTTTGAGGTATTGGTGAATTTAAATAATATTGTTTGAGGAATCAATATTATTTTAAATTCAAAGTTTTGACCAAATATTTGACCAAAGATAGACCAACTATTAATTTTATTCGTCATAAAGTAAGGTTGACGAGATAATAAAATTAATAGATAAAATCTCCTCTTTGATTTTGTATACGCCCACACTATCGTGGCATACAAAATTCACGGAGATTTTAAGGTGTTGGTCTTGACCAATATTTTTGTGATTCTTAGGATTTAGGATGTTAGTCAATCCCCTAGTTGTTATACTATAGAATAGACTTAGTAGTCCCAATTATAATGATTAGAAATAAGACTTGGACATTAAGGTGGACTGTCTTCTTAGAACTGAGAACAATGGTGGTGTACTTTATTCATTAGTTGATACATATTTAGTGGTGTTATCTACCGGTACCTGGTGTGTAGATACGGGAGCCACTGATCATGTCTGTAATTTATTGCAGGGGTTCCATGAAACCTGACAACTAAATGAAAGGGAAATCACCGTCTACATGGGCACTGCTGTAAAAGTAGTAGTTGTTGCAGTGGGAGGTGTTTATCCTCCGATAGGAATAAAATATGGATTTTCAGAAATTATCTTTACGTACTAAGTTTAGAAAGGACCTGATTTCAGTTTCTAAACTATTAAAGAATAGATATTGTGTCTATTTTGATAACAAATTTGTTATCAAAAAAATAGGAAAGATATTTGTTCTGGTACATTGGTTGACAATTTATAATCCAATAACTCCCACGATGCAATAAATGGAAATTAATAACACATCTTCTAACTTTAATAAGAGAAAGCAACCTTCGAAAATGAACCAATCACATCTTTGGCAGTCTAAGGCTAGGTTATATTAACTTGAGTATGATTCAAAGGATAATAACCGATGAACTCTTGGGTTCATTGGTAGAGGAAATCTTTCCAACATGCGAGTCTTACTTGGAAGGAAAAATAACCAAGAAGCTTTTATGGGGTAAAGAGCCAAAGATGTGTTGGAATTAGTTCATTCTGATTTGTGTATGACTATCCAGATAAGAGGTGGTTTCAAATATTTCGTCTCTTTTATAGACGACTATTCGAGATGCGGGTACATTTACTTGATGCGCCGCAAGACTAAGTGCTTTGATTAGTTCAAAGAGTACGAGGCTAATGCGGAGAAACGTCAAAGTAAAAGTATCAAGTCACTACGGTGAGATCGTAGTGACGAGTACCTCTTAGGAGAGTTTAGGAGTCACTTATCAGAAGTCGGGATTCAAACTCAACTGACTGCACCTAGTACACCCCAACAGAATGGTGTAGTGGAACGAAGGAATAGGACTCTTATGGAAATAGTTAGATCAATAATGAGTTATTAAGAATTACCAAATTCGTTTTGAGGATACATACTGAAAACGGAAGTGAACATAGTACCTTTTAAGTCAGAACTCTCTACTCCCATAGAATTATAGAATGGGCGTAAGCCTAGCATATTCGGATATAGGGTAGTCTGGCACATGAGAGACACTGATAAGTTGGACAGGAGTTCACTTGTTTATGGGACATCCTAGAGAAACGAAAGGAGGTTTATAGTCCTTAAAATCAGAAGGTCATTGTTAGCACCAATGCCCGATTTTAGAAGAGGACTATACACCACAAGCACATGAGTAAAATTGTTCTTAAGAAAATTAGAGAAGACACGTTTAATCTAGTACCAATTGTACAAGATGAAATATCACAAGAAACTGTAACACGTATTACAAATGATACACAATTGCAGAAAGTGCCTCGTTGTAGTGGGAGGGTTGTTAAGTAACCTAAAAGATTCAAGTTTTGGAGAGTCTTTGGACTTATACCCTGGTGGACATGAACCTAATTCCCGGACATATGAAGAAACGCTCCATGATAAAGATGTAGCATCTTTACAAAGAGCAATGAATACAGAATTAGAATATATGTATTCTAATAAAATCTGGGAGCTTATAAAATCACCAAATGGTGTAAAAGCCATTGGGTGAAAATAAGTCTACAATAGGAAAAGAGGGATAGACGGGAAGGCAGAAACTTTCAAAGCAAGGCTTGTTGAAAAAGGAAAACTTTTTCACCGGTAGTCATGCTTAAGTCTATCCGGATTCTTTTATCTATTGCTACTCATATGAACTATGAGATTTGGCAAGTGGATGTCAAGATAGCTTTCCTTAATAGAAGTCTTGAAGAAAATATCCATATAAAGCAACCAAAAGGGTTCATTGCAAAGGGCAAAGAGCATCTTGTGTGCAAGCTCAATCAGTCTATGAACTGAAGCAAAGCTTCAAGGCCTTGGAACATCCGGTTTAATAAAGTAATCCAGACCTATGGATTTAACCGGATGAGTCTTGTGTATACAAGAAGTGTGTTGGAAACGTGGTGGTATTTCTTGTACTATACGTAGATAACATTTTTGGTAGTTGAAAACAATATCAAAGTGTTGTCGGAAATAATGGTATGGTTGTCCAAACTAATTCGATATTAAGGACTTGGGAGAATGCACATATTCTTGAGATCAAAGTAATAAGGGATCACAAGAAAAGAATGTTATGCTTATCCCGAGCTTCATAAATCAATACAATCCTAGTTCATTATAGCATACAAGATTCCAAGAAAGGTTTCTTACTTTTTCAGCTGGAGTAGCTTTATCTCATCAAAGGAGATAGAGGACATGAAGACAGTTCCTTATGCTTCGGCTATCAGAAGCCTAATGTATGATATGTTGAGAACGAGACCGGATATCTGCTTTGCCCAGGGCATAGTTAGCAGATATCAAAGTAACTCAGGACCAGGACACTAGACTGCCGTAAAGCATATATTAAGTACCTTAGTAGCACTAGAGATTATATGCTAGGCAGATAATTTGATCCCTGTGGGTTGCACGGATTTTTTGACTTCCAATCAGATAGGGACAATAGTAAGTCAACCTCGGGATTTTGTGTTTACTTTAGGAGGTGAAGCCATAACAATGGAGGAGTGTTAAGTATAGATGCTTTTCGGACTCCGCCATGGAAGCTGAGTATATGGCAGCCTCTAAGGCAGTCATAGAAGCTGAATGGCTTAGAAACTTCATGATGGACTTAGACATGATTTCTGGTTTGCCCAAAATTATTACAGTTTATTGTAATAATACTGGTGCAGTAGCAAACTCGAAGAAACCATAAGTTCATAAGGCAAGTAAACACAATAGAGCGCAAGTACCACCCAATACTAGAAATCGTATAAACGAGGAGAAGTTGTTGCCGCCTAGATTGCATCAAGTAATAACCTGGAAGATCCTTTCACTAAGGCCCTTAAGGCAAGAACTTTTGATGGGCATGTTGAAAGGTAGGGAATCAAATGTATGGCAGGATATATGGCAGCATAATCTTTTAGTATAAGTGGGAGATTGTTAGAGTGTATACTAAAAGTCTAGCTTTTATATAAACATTTATTTAAAAATAAAGAATCACAATGGACAAATACCTACATTTATATGCTAAGTGTAGTTGTTTAGTTAATTTATATTGTAGATAACATGGTGTATGATGTCACACACAGAAGATGATGTTATCAATTCCTTATAAATTATAAATAGTAGCTCACGACTAAGATGGAAAGGAACAAACCATTGGAATAGTCATAGTGTAATTAGGTATTAGTTTATCTTGACTAATAAATTACACTAGTACACTCTAAGTGTATTAAGTAGGACCATTTAAGGTAAGTTCTTTTTATACTGACTTAATAAAAGAATGAGACCTTAGTTGTTATGGAAGTGTGTGCTCTTAATCCTAATATAATAACAAGCATATATATTTAATATTTATTTCTTTGACTTATCAAAGGGTGAGATTTAGCTCGATAAATCAATAGGCCCGATAAGTTGGGAAATGATATTACTTATAGTGTGTGTTGTTGATTATAGAAGGAAACTGTGTCCTAGTAATCTAGGCTGAGAATGTGTAACGACCCGCCTCCTACTGACTAGGCTGTGAGGCCGATCGCTACATTATGCTGTGCTAAATTACTATTGCGGAAATCTGGATTGATTAAAATTTTACTAAACTGATTACTGTAAAATCTGAACTTAATATTCTAGGTGTACCTAGGAGTTGTACACATGCTAGGGAAGATAATCTATGCCTCTCGGGTGTCCTGTTAGCTGTAATCAGGCATTTCAATCGATCCATGAATCGATTGGGTTGTCGGATCGATCCAGTGATCGATCCAACTTGATACTGGCACGGAGAAAAGCTCTGGATCGGTCGGCTGATCGATCCATAAACTATATTGCTTCTGTATGCGGCTGGATCGGTCTACCGACCGATCCAGGAGTACACTGATCGGGCTCACTGATCGGTCGGCTGACCGATCAGTGAGCTTCTGTACTCTCTGTTCGCATCTGGATCGGTCGGCTGACCGATCCATAACAGACGCTAACTCTCTGTTCGCGACTGGATCGGTCAGCTGACCGATCCAGTGGCACAACCCAATTCTGATCGATCTGTAGATCGATCTGGGTTTCTGATTTCGAACCAGAACCCCTGATTTCAGCACTATTTCGTGCCTCAATCACATTACATGTTCTAAGATGGCTAGGAAACACTCTAACAACCACAACTAACATTCTAACATCATAAAGAACAATGTTCTAAGCATAATAGAGTGCATGGTTAACTCATTCATAGCGATCAACATACTAAAGTGCAAATTGCTAAAACACTAAAAAGTACTAATGTTTAAACAAAGCTTGCTAGAGTTCCCTAAGATCTTCTTTCCAAGTTCCTGCTCACACACATCTTCGTAGCATTGCCCTCCAGCCTCCGCTAGTCCATCTTTCCTTTACCTTTATCTGCAGTATAAGGAAAAGAAAGTATCTATAAGCTTTCGCTTAGTAAGAAACCATCTACCTCACTAAAACATGCATTCGATGCAATATGCTTTTAAAACATGCTATTTGAAAGTGCACTGATTAGACTGAAACATGGCATGTTATCATACATAGAAATCAAAGCTAGTCATGACATACTATCATCTAAACATGTGTAATAAAAACTGAACATGAACACCAAAGCATGACATACAAAGCTAACCATAACTATCATGTGTAACAACAAGGAAAAACTGAGCTGAACATGAATTAAACTAGTCTGGAACTGAATTCAAACTCAACTAACATAACTGATCTTTGTGAGTTTTGAAAAACTATAATATAATAGATTAAAATACATAATCATACTGCTAATGGGTCCGGCAACTGTACATGCTATGCGCGCATCCTCAACTAAACCCGGGGTTGCAAATCCCGAATTTAGCAAGGTTTACTAGGTTATCTAAACCTAGGGACCGACTATGGGAGCCCAGCCCAATGGATATCTAATCCTGTACAGTGCCACTACTGAAAATAAAATACTGAATCATAGTTAATTCATTTACCTTGCTTCTACTAGGTTATCTGAACCTAGAGGCAACTGTGGGTGCCCACCCATTGGACCGTAGTCCCATATATGCTGTGGCAAGGCTAACTAAACTATTTAAATGCTTCTATTGCATTTACTGAGCTATTAAAATGCCTAAGTTGCATTTTTCTGTGCTAAATAATTTAATCGAACACTTAGTATGCACTAATTCGCATCCTTGTGCCGAAAGTCTACATATTACTAAACTAAAACATGGAATTCACACGGAAGCTACTTATACTGCAGGTGAGGGGTTTCTTACCTCCTGTTAGGATTTTCTTACGATTCTAATCGCTGGATTTCCGGAGGAGACGATCCTTTCGACGATCTTCTCGCGTCTATGCGTTCCTCTCGCGGAGGGGAGCGTCCTCGTGTTGAAGTCGTCGCCGAAAGTGTCCTTGGGCTGAACCTCAGCCTTCCTTGTGGTTGGCGCCGAGAGAAGGAGAGGAGAAGGGAAGTCGGCGGTGAGGGTTTGAGGAGAGGAAAAATCACGATCCAAATAACCCTTCACTTAATTATTTCCTATTTATATTAAGTGGTAATTTCCGCCCAAATCTAACATAAATATTATTGATTCCCTTTCCTTTCAGCACGGCCCTGCTGGGTTCACTTGGTTACCATGGTTCACCATAAGTCATAGGACCAATTAGGTCTCGGGTTCAATTCCCGTGTAGGCTATTTTACGGTCCTATTTATTTTTGCTACTTCCACTACTCTAAAAATTCCATAAAAATATTCTAAAATTCCAGAAAAATCATAGAATATTTCTAAAATAGTTTTGAGAATTTTCGGGTGTTACAGAATGCCCCCAAGAGGAGCTCATAAGGATTGTCATGTTAAACCCTGCAGGTGGACTTAGTCTGACATGACGATAAAGTTGAGTGGTACTACTCTTGAAGCTAGATATTAATTAAGTGAGTTGTCAGTAACTTATTGTGGGCATTCGTTATCTTAAACACAGGGAGTCTAACACACTCATGATAAGAAGGAGCCCATAATGTAATTGAGATTGGTGCGGTAGTGCGATAATAACTCTCTAGTGGAATGAGTTATTATCGATGAACTTGAGTTGTGTGTTCGAGGCGAACACGGGATACTTGGGTTCGTCGGAAGGCCAAAATTAATTTCTCCTCTAGGTCCCTGTCGTAGCCTCATTAAAGCCTCAAGTCCATCCAAATAAAAGTCCATCTTGGTGTCCAAGAAGGGGGCCGGTCCATTCCTTGGTGACCAAGCAAGGGTCGACCACCATCTCCTCTTAAGGGGCTGACCCTTTTGCTTGGTGCCCAAGCAAGAGGGGGCCGGCCACATTAATTCAAACAAGGAGGGGTGTTTTGAATTTTTAAAATCTTCTCTTTGTAGAAAACTACAAGTTTAAAAGAGATATTTTAAAATTTAAAAACTTTCCTTATTTGAATTAGGTCACATGGTTTAAAAGAGAGTTTTAAATTTAAAACTTTCTTTTTTTGTAACCATGTTAAAAAAAAAGGAAATTTTAGAAGAGATGTTTTAAATTTTAAAACTTGGTTTTAATTTTTAAAACTTTCCTTTTTTAACATCCACTTTAGAAAATTAAAAGAGAGCTTGTAAAATTTTATAAGAGCATTCCTTCTTTGCTTTTAAAATTTTTACAAAGATATTATTTCCTTTCCTATTAGGGCCGGTCACCCTTGCTTGGTGCCCAAGCAAGGGGCCGGCCACATTATCCAATCATTGATTGATGATTGATTCAATCAAGAGGAAAGAAAAGGAAAAATAAAAGGGGAAAAGGAAAATAAGAGGAAGATTTTAATTTTTTATAAAAAGTCTTTCCTTATTTGCCTTGGGCAAGTAATATAAAAGAAGGAGAGGGGAGACCTCATGAGATAATAATTTTTATTCTCTTGTTGGAGCTCTTCATTGTGGCCGACCCCTCTCCTCTTCCTTTTCCCTTGCTCTCTTTTATTCCTTGTGGTGGTGGTGGCCGAAACTTAGAGAAGGAGGAGAAGGCTTTGGGTGGTGTTCATCTTAGAGGATCGTCGCCCACACGACGTCCAAGGCGAGGTGAGGAATACGGTAGAAGATCTCGAGGTTATTAGCATACAAAAAAGAGGTATAACTAGTAATTAATTTTCGCATCATGCTAGTTATTTTTCTTTGTATGAATTCCAAATACAAGAGACATTAGATTCTAGTTTTTCGAATTTGTTATTTGAGTTTGTTTTTTTTTGTTTTTTGAATTTGTGATTCGATTGTTCCTTTTGGTTAAACCTAGAGTTATATAAGGAAATTAAATATTAGCTTTCCTTAAAAGGCTTTGTCTAGGCGGTGGTGGATGCTCTCATACTCAAGAAGGTCATGTGCCTCACCATGCAATCCTGGAAGTCAATTTTAGAAATTAATATTTAATTAAATTTATAACATAGGTGGATTTGGATCAATAGTGTTAAGTTCTGCTTGCGATCTAAGTCTAGACCATTAAGAATAGATAAGTTAAATTTGGAATCAATAATGTTAAGTTCCGTTTGTGATAGTCGAGAGTCAAACTGCAACTTTAAACTCTATATAGTCGAACTCAACTTTAAACTCTACATAGTCGACAGTCAAACTGCGACTTTAAATGCTATACATTCGAACTCGAGTTTAAACTCTACATAGTCGACAGTCAAATTGCGACTTTAAACTCTATATAGTTGAACGACGACTTTAAACTTTACATAGTTGAATGACGACTTTAAACTCTATATAGTCAAACGACGACTTTAAACTCTATACAGTCGAACGATGACTTTAAACTCTAAACAGTTGAGCGATGACTTTAAACTTATGTTGTAAATAAATATTCATTATGGATGGGCTCTAATATTAAGGGCTTATAAATATGTGGCCTGTTTATTTCGCTCGGCCTTATGTTCCTGCCCAGCTTATAATTCAGTCCAAAAATTCCTTATGGAAATTGCTTGTAAATGTCTAGCCTATTTATTTTGCTCGGCCTTATGTTCTCACCCAACTTATAATTCAGTTCGGGAATTTCTTATGAAAATTGCTTATAAATATCTGGCTTGTTTATTTCGCTCGGCCTTATGTTCTCGCCTAGCTTATAATTAGTCTGGGAATTCCTTATAGAAATTGCTTATAAATGTCCGACCTATTTATTTCACTTGGCCTTATGTTCTTACCCAGCTTATAATTCAGTCTGAGAATTTTTTTATGAAAATTGCTTATAAATGTCTAGCCTATTTATTTTGCTTAGCCTTATGTTCTCGCCCAACTTATAATTCAGTATGAGAATTCCTTATAGAAATTACTTATAAATGTTTGGCCTGTTTATTTCGCTCACTCTTATGTTCTTGCGCATCTTATAATTCCGTCCAGAATTCTTTATAGAAATTGCTTATAAATGTCCGGCCTGTTTATTTCGTTCGACCTTATGTCCCCCCCCCCCCCCCAACTTATAATTTAGTCCGAGAATTTCTTATGAAAATTACTTATAAATGTCCAGCTTGTTTACTTCGCGCGACCTTATGTTCTCACCTAGTTTATTACACAATCCAGGAATTTATTGGAAAAAGTGCTTACAAAAGTCCAATTAATTTATTTCTTTTGGCAATATGTATCTAATCGGCTCATTATTTCGTCTAAGAATTCATTATGAAGATTGTTGGGTGATATATGAAAGTTATTATACTCAGTGTTATGGTCGTGTGTGACATTTTATGCGGATTAATATATACTGCACAATTAATATATACGGGATATAATCTTACCAGCAATATTTGTGGTTCTGATGATACATAAGGAGAATAGGTATACCCAATAATATTTCATACCCAATTTAGTATTTAATGATGATTTCATACACAACTTGCATATATAAATTAGTATTTAATAATATCTCATACACAACCTAGTGTTTAATATCTTAAGAGATCCCCTAGGAGATCTCTGAGGAGTCGATGTTGGTCTATAGACTGATGAAAGGTTTCTGAGGATAAATGATCGCTCTCTTGCAATTCTCAAATCACTCCCCCTATAGCATGGTCAAGTGTCCCAAAAAATCTCCTAGCTAATTTTCTTTTAAAATTAAGGGAATCTAAATAAGTTCTCCTCCTTGCATCTATGCCTTCATTTTCCCCAGCTTTATACATAGATAATTCAGCCTAAGCGGTATTTGCTTCAGTCTTTGCAGCGTCTAACTGGGTTTGTAAGGATTCTATCTAAGCTTCTCGTGCTTCTAATTCTGTCTGTTGCTGTAGCAGCAGAAAATTTTTACTAGATAGCTCCTGAATTAGGTCCAGAGAATGAGATGCATGTCTAATTTTTAGTTCTTCTAACAAAGTAGTTTTGTGAGTTGAATTTGAAAGAGCTTTCTCTTTCATTGCTTTCTCCACTTAGAGCTTGGACTCATTGCTTTGTAACTGGAGCTCTAAATTCTTCTTGTCCGTCGCTTGAGACTGTAGAGTCAGTGACAGTCTTATAAAGTTTTCTCCATGCCCGTGATAAGCTTAGCATGTGCCTCTATTTTGTCCTGCAATTGAATCGTTTCATCATTGGGAATAGTAGGGATGACCTGTAACTCTTCCACCCGATCTTTTAAAACTTTATTGGCCCTCTCTAGGTCCATAGTCAGTTGGCCCAAATGTAAATTTGATGCATAGAACTGGATAAAATAATAATAAAGTTATATTTCATAATAATAAGCTAAGAAAATTTAATCGAAGACTTACTACAGTGGTGTTGCGATTGTGTTCATCAGCACGCTTGGAAATTGTATTCCTTTGCATTTGTCTCTGCGATTCCAGCCAGGACTCAGCCAAGGGACCCTCCAACTTAAGTATCCCATAAGGTAAAGGAGTGGTAGGATTCAGTCCTTGTTGGGACGGTATTCCATGGGATTGCTTGAAGAGATATGGAGAGCTAGTTGAAGTTGTAGGCCCTGGAGGAAGAGTAAGGGAAAGCTCGGGCGGTTGCGAGGGAACAAGAGTTGGTTGAGCAAGTAAAGATGTTGATGTTTGCCCAGGTAGCTCAGGATTTTGCTCGGATATTAATCTTTTAGACACTCGACCGGTGGATCTCCTACAAGGGGTCTGTCTCGCATGAGGATTAGTTGGAGGAATGGTTAAGACTTGTAATGAGGTTAGTGAAGTAGTTGTAGGATTTGACGTTATCTCAATGGGTTGAATAACTAGGAGAATCACATGAGACATAGGTATGAGAAGGCCTGGTCTCATCATAGCAATTGCAAAATGAGAACTCTTATATTTTTGAGACCCGAGTTCTTAACCTTGGGCAAAAAAAAATCTCGGTCGGAGCAAGGGAAGGTTGCAGGGAGAAATGCTGTTCAGATAGCTCTAGGCCTGAAACCTTCTCTCGGGGCCTTTTGCGATGGACAAGCAATGGTGTATCCGATTCTGAGGAGCTAGAAGATAGCTCTCGGGTTTTCTCAGCTAGAGGGAGTAGACCAATGGACGCAGAAGTTTGATCAAATTGACACTCCTTCAGCAAATCTTCTGCTAACTTGTTTAAGACCGCTCTGGTTAGCCAAGTGTTCTTATATAGGAAAGCTGGAAGAATAGCCTCCGCTACAAAAATAAGTGAAGATTAGAAGTTTGTATAACAAATGCTATAAGAATTACCACCAGAGATAACTATTTTTGCTCACCAAAGGTGACACTTAGTTCTAAGTTGACCGAAGTGAGCCCAAAAGTGAATAACAAGCCTTCTATAGTTAAGGAGGGTAAGTTGAACTTTGCACCCTTAAACTTTGCACCCTTCCCTCCCCTTCGTTCACCTCCTCCCAAATAATGCGTAAATGGGTAGGTTACGTTTTTGAGGTTCCAACTAATTTAAAGTCTCCCCTTGAATCATATATTCTATGTTTTGAGTTTATATAGTAAATTTCATTAAATATATAGTATTGGTTTTGCTCTACTTTCTTAATTAGGTAAGCTTTCAAAACCCATGATTGATTTTTATCTTGTGTTGGTTAACTAGTGAAATGAAAGTTTTATTTGTTGAGCTGGATTTGTATCCGAGTCCGGACTTGTTATATACAGCTCTTTGGCATCCAAGTAAAAGTCTATATTTTTGAATCTTGTTGTGAATTTTTCTATAGAACTTCCTCAAGTTTTGCAACTTGAGTTGAGTCTCTATTTTGAACTTGTTTAGTTAAGGAGTTTAGGTTAAGTTATTCCTTACGGTCATGATTTTTCTTAAGGAGCAATTTAACTTGGTTTTCAGATTCAGTCAATTTTCTATTTAAGCACAAAATTACTTTAAAGGACTTTGCATTTAAAATAGATGTTACCTCATTGGAACCTTAAAAATGAGTACAGGCTCGTGGTTTGATTCGTACTCAGACTTATTTTTTGATCTAAGTAGCTTTCTAACTCGAGTCTGGCTGCCATTAGTGCGAGGTAGCTAGCTTACTTTCAATCTTCTACATCTAACTATTCTGAGGAAGATTCATCCTAGATGGCTTGTAGCACATTCTTCTTCTTTGTCTTCTTGGATTTATCTTCCTTTCGATTTGGACACTTGTGCTTAAAATGTCCCTTTTTATTGCATTTGATGCAAGTAATATTTGCCTTTGCATTGTTGGATATGGATTTTATCACCTTTTGTAGATACTTCTTTGTAAAGCTTTTATTTCTTTTAGTGAACATCTTTCTTATCATGTTCACTAGTTGCTCTTCTTTGTCTGATTCTAAATTAGATTCATCTTCTGACTCAGGCTTAGTTCAAGTTCTTGTTTTCACCTCCTTTGCAAACCCATAAGAAAAGTTATACCCTTGCGACAACATCTCTCCCCTTATGAAAAAAAATGGAACCTGGATACAATGTCACAAGGTAGTACAAGTATAGTATCTACAGCCTACACGACTGGAATCAAATGTAACAACGCAAGATAATATATAGCCCACATGGATGGAACAAAAATACAGTGGAAAACATAAAATAAACATATAAACCAAAATAATTGACTGTGAGTCAGCCTTTCTTGACACAATATCAAAGCAAATACAAGAAGCTACAAGGCTAAACTCTAAGACAAAGTTGAATTATTATAATGCCAAGCCCACAAATTCAAAAACACAAGTAAAGTAAGAAGCAAAACTAGAAAACTAATGTGCATAGATCTTATGATCATTTATACATGTTTTAACGCACATTCACTTACTTTATTCACGTATATTCTATGCATGTTCACCTTTCTTAGCATATATTCAGCATCAATATTTTTTTATTTGGAGATCTGCTCTTTGTGTGTTTTCTTGTTGACAGCATGTGATTTGGAGCAGAAACAAAGTTTAAGTAGAGTCTAGAGCTTCCAAGGTGTCGTGTCCAGGCCGTGTGAAATTTCTGCACTGCAAACTAAAACTAAAATGACCATAACTTTCTTCTCAATTGGAGTTTTGGGCTATTCTTTATACCAAATTGTAGATAACTTCAAGATCTGCAACTTTGATGAAGACCTAAACTCAAGAATTGTAACAACCCAAATTTTCTCATTTCGAGCCCCAAAAGTAATTTAAAAATATTTACAAATGCTATAGAAATGTTCTAGAGATTTTTATGCAATTTTTGAAGTATTTTTATGTAATTTTTGGAGGTCGTTTGATATTTTTACTAAACAACAGAAGTTTCGACAAAAAAATTATCCAAGCTAAGATTCGAACCCGAGACCTCTGGCCGAGCGGCCATTACTGAACAAATAGGGAAAGAAATATAATTAAGCAGTAGTTAGGAATATTTAAAATAAAAGGGGAATAAAAAGGCTAGGATTTGAACCCGCGACCAGGGGTTTTGGTGGAAACACAGCTTGCCAGGCGATCCAAGCGGACGGATCTGTTTAGAATAGATAGAAAAATTATTTAACAAATTAACAGAATACCTAGTTATAAAAAGGAGAACTTAAGTATTAACCCTAACTCCCGAATTCTTTCCCTCTCTTCTCCTTCTTCTCACTCGCGATGGCAGAATCTGGGTGGAACAGCAGAAAGCTAGGGTTTCTCGTCTCCGGGGCCGACCGAAGATCAATCCGAGGTTCCTTGCGGTCTCAAGACCCTCTCGTCGGGGAGAGCTCGTGGGCGCAAGGAGGAGCTGGGATCTCGAGCTCGCCGAAGCCCTAGAAGTTGTTTCCAGTTGTGAGTCAAAGAACAAGGGGTAAGTGCTTCCTCACCTACGGTAGGGTAGCTCCGGATTCTTGTTTCCTTCTTGTTTTCAAATTTGCGTGAGTTCTTTCTGATTGGCCTCTTTCCGGATGTGTTTTTTTGGAATTGGCTCGAGGTTTCACAGGGGTTCTTGCTCATGTGATTTGGCTTCGGAATTTAGCTAGTGTTTGTTGTATGAAAGAAGCTTGATGTTCTTCAGAAGGTTTTCCGTGGTTCTGTGGCCATCGATTTATCTACGGTTGAGCTCAGTTCTGATTTCTTAACTGGAATAATGAGATTTGGATTGTGTTTGAGCCAAATTTGTGTTGCTAGGGATTTAGGTCCTTGTTTAGGATCATGTTGTGCAGAATTCATTTTACCAAGGTTGTTTCAGGTCTTGTTGTACAGCATGGGAATAGTTAGGGATTATAGTGTTTCTTTGCTTTTGGAACCTGCTGTAACAGATTATGGTTACTAGGGATGTAGTTCTTCTTCCTGGTTTTTGGAACCTGCCATAATAGATTTACTTCTTTGTACATGATTGGCTTGGAATTGATAAGCAGTGTAGCCTTAAAATGTATGCTCGGCTTGTATTTGGTTCTTCGCTATGGATTGAACAGTAGCAACCTTCAGTTTTCCTTTGCTGCCGTGAGTTCTTATAGGAAGTTGAGAAGAGGCCTTAAGTAATTTGAGTAGTTCCCATTAGCAATTAGTAACATTTTGATTTTTCATGAAGCAATATGGATGCATGCCTAGGATGGCACTTGTACAAAATTGTTGGAAACCTGTATGCATGTTCTACACTTTCTGAGCATTAGTTAATTCATATAACAATGTTTTATGTGGAAACATAGGATGTAAGTATTTTTATGTTGATTATGATCCACGAGTGTTAACTTAGTTATTTTTATTTTGTACGAGTACCACAGTTTTAAGGTTGCGTCGATGAGTGCAATCATCAGGGTTTAGATCAGGATTTTAAAGCTTGTAAGTTGGTTCGTTTTCCATGCTAATGATATTATGTTTTGGCCTTTATAAATTGTGCATGTTCCTAACCTTAGGGTGATCATGTGTAGCTATAATAGAAAGAGACCAATGCTTATTTTCTCTTTGCATCGCTGCTGTAGTATGCTTTAAGAATTTTAGTTGTTCTGTGCCATTTGTTTCCTGTAGCTAGTGTGCTTTGTTTTCCTCGCTTCGGATTTTCTGTACAGCAGTAATTTCTGTTTGTTTTATTGCCGTGGCACATAACAAGAAGAACGATCATGCTTTGGTTCCTTGTAGGTTCTAGTATATCATTATATTCATGTATCAACTTTTGATAGCAGCCGCATTATTTTAGTAGATGGCAATTTTGATCAAGCCTGTGTGCAGATTTCTTAGAGCTTAAAATGTAGATTCCTTTAGAGCAGATTTCTTTAAAGTTTATAGTGCAGATTCCCTTTTTTATTAATCTACAGTTCTTATATATAGCATGCTTAGTCTTGCTTCAGTTCATATGGGACTACGGTCCAATGGGTGGGCTCCCATAGTCGCCCCTAGGTTCAGATAACCTAGCTCTAGGTTCAGATAACCTAGTAAGAGCAAGATAAGATAAATCAGCTTATGAATCAGTATTTTACTTTTATCAGTGGCATTGTACTGGACTCTTAGTTGTCCTTGGGTTGGGCTCCCATAGTTGTCCCTAGGTTTAGATAACCTAGTAAACTCTACTGGATTCGGGACTAGCTACCTCGGGTGTAGTTAGGGATGCGCGCATAGCAAGTACAGTTGTCGGGCCCATCAGCAGCTTGATTATTATTTTTATCTATTATGAAAAATAGTTTTCAAAACTTCACAAATCAATAACGTAAATACAGTTTAGATCCAGCAAGTTTAGTCTTCTTTTATGTTAGCATGTTTATTTAGATTTGCTTTACATATTTAGCATTCCAGTATGCTTTGTTTCTTTTGCTATTAGACAAGTATGAGTAGTGTTTTTTTCTGAGCATTCAGTTTTAGATTTCTTTCTTACGCGCATATTTGAGTTTTGTGAGTTAGATAGCGCTTACTAAGCATCCGCTTATAGTTTGCATTTTCCTCTTACTGTAGATAAAGGGAGGCGATGAGGAGGTGCAGATGGTGTGTGATGCCAGGACTATGGGAGAGACCTGGGATGTTATTAAGTTTTCCGCATTTTAGTGATTAATAAATATTTGAGATTGTATTTGACATTTCATGTCATTAGAGATTATTCTCGTTTTAGATTGTAAGCTGTGATGAGTCTGTGCACCTATTTAATTGTGTGGGGGTTTGATATATGTTCCAACTGCCTGTGGCTGATGTATACCATGTATGTATCTTAGTTTATGGTCACCGGTACAGGGGAGATGTTGCCGAAATTTTTCGGTAGAGACTCCTCGTACTTTCGATCATACCTGTTTAATAGAGTTAGTAGTTAAGTAGCGTCCACCCTTAGAGAGTAGTAGTAGCGAGAAGGGTGGTCGTTACAAGAATACCACGTTAAGATGTGCTAAAATGATCTACAAGTCTACACGGCCTTGATACACGGCCGTGCGGTGTAATCAGAGAGGAAGGAAGGCACATCCGTGTCAATTCTGCACGGCCGTGCAGTGTAACCAGAGCAGAAGGAAGACATGGACGTGTAGATCTCGCATGGTCGTGCCACTCAATCTGAAGGGAGGAGGAAGTTAGCCATGCGGATCTCGCACGGCCGTGGCACGGGTAGTGCGGCGCCCGTGCCCTAACTTATAAAAGGGTCAAGAACCCTATTCTTGGGGGCATCTTTGGTTTAGGACTTCGTCCCTGTCCTTGGAAAAGGGTTCTCCCCTTTAGGGGAAACCCTAGAGCTTCATCCACCGTCATCCCTTGACGTTCCGTCCATCTCCAGAGCAAGGAGGCATCCCCAAGACATCAGAAACCTCATCATGCATTTCTTCTTCCCCTTCTTCTCATATCAAGGGTTGTAAGTA